>NC_089222.1:76684284-76768437 GCF_963924675.1 Phocoena phocoena
TAGGAGAATGGTTAAATAAAATGTGGCACATCCACACAACAGAAGGTAACACAACGCTTCAAACAAATGAGGTAGAACATATGCACTGACGTGGAAAAATGTCCATGATTATAAAGTGATAAAAACAAATTGCAGGGGCTTCCCTGGCGGCGCAGTGGTTGAGAGTCCGCCTGCCGATGCAGGGGACGTGGGTTCGTGCCCCGGTCCGGGAAGATCCCACATGCCCCGGAGCGGCTCTGCCCGTGAGCCATGGCCGCTGAGCCTGCACGTCTGGAGCCTGTTCTCCGCAACGGGAGAGGCCACAACAGTGGGAGGCCCGCGTACCGCAAAAACAAACAAACAAAAAAAAAAAAAAACAAATTGCAGAGTAACAGGTATAGCATAATTCTCTTTTTTGTTAAAATACGACAGAAAGCTATGCATTTGTATAAACACATATTTGTATATGTAGCAAGTACATACGTCCATTGAATTTATCTTAACATCAGGGAAGAGGAGGGAGAAAGAGCATTCACTTTTAACCATAAATCCTGTACTTCCATTTTGTGTAACTATTTCTTACAACAGTAAGTTGACACTTTACCCCTCCAGACAACCAACAAATCCTCTGTCTTCTTACGTTACCCCATGTAAAGGGTACTGGCTTATGAATGACTCACGTTGCTCAATAGATATGTGTATACTGATATAACATACATTTGTATTAATTGGGGAAAATGGTTTCATTTAGGAAAAAGTCTAAATGTCTAAATAAATGTTCTATGAAGTATAAGAAAATCAAATCTCTCTAAATGAAACATTGTTTACCACTTACTTAAATTATCTTTTAGCTTATAGACAATAAACACATATTAAATGAATCAATGAATGAGTGAAATTCCCTTTCTGATTGACTTCCAATTAGCCATTTTTTCCTATACTAGTCTCCCCCTAACCCAACAAGAGCATAAACTCTTCAGGAACAACGTGGGTAACATTTGTTACCCACCTTTAGCAGCCCCCTTAGTATCTGGCATAATACTGGGCACACTGCAGACACTCAGTCAATATTGATTAGTTGGTCCATTTGAATGTTTGAACTTCCCTATGTGGATTTTTGCAAAAGAAGGGTGCTTCTTTAGTTTTCCAGTGCCTATGGAATATTTGTAAACAAGCAATAAAAGGGATCCCCTCTAATTAATCCAGAATAAACAAGTTTTTCGCTATATTTCACAGTAAATATTGATTTCATAGGTCTTTTTGTTTGAGGTACAACTGCCTGTCTACAAAAAAAAAAAAGATTCATTTCCTTAACATAATGTTTAATTATAGAACTCCCAATGACCTACACACCAATAAATAGCTCTCTAAAAAAAAAAGTCAAGGCAACAAATACAAATCAAGCAAGTATCTGCAAGGCACTAAGTTGAGTGTTGAGAAGAAGACAGACAATTCCAAAGCAAAAGGTACAGCCTACTTGGGGAAACCAGACATGACCATTTTCCAAGGTAGGGCTTCCAAAATGTCTTGGAGTCATCAATGTTGAGTAAAGTTCTGGTAAGAGACTAGTGTCCAAACAAGTCTGGTGCACACCTCACCTCCACCTTGGACCTCTCATCCAAGTCACCAAATAAGGACTCAAGAATCCTCTGTTTTCACCTCTACTCCAGAGGCTCCAGGGCTGAACAAGATGCAGAAGTCTGAACACCTAGCCCACTCTGAACTCAACTAGACAGATCATTCTTTAATGCAATTCTCACTCATTCTCCAGAGAATGGATCCAATCCGTCTCCGCTCTTCGCAGGATCTCAGCACCCCTCAGTCCTTCAGATGACCTTGGTTCCCAATCCCAGAGAAGACTGAGGTCAGTTTTCTTAATGAGCTTAGTAAGGGCTCTACTGTCTGACCTGTACACGTGACCTGAAAACCACCTGGTCTTTGCCCATAGCCACAGAGGAAGAAGTACCCCTCCATCCCAGAGATAACCTCTTCGTCTGGGAATTCTCATCCTTTGCCCACTTTTGAAGAAGCTGGTGCCCATTCTGGTACCCCACCCCCACACATACCACCTTCTATCACCTTCAGTGTCTACCACTACCTCCTCCCATGATTTTTTCAAACACTCAAAGATTTTTCTCTCTCTTTAAAAAACAAAACTTCACTGGACCTGATAACCTTTAAAAAAAATTTTATTAAAGTATAATTTGCATGCATAAAATTGCACATAAGTCTACAAATCACTGAAAGTGCACAAACAGATCTCACCTATCATCAAGAAACAAAAGAGTACCAGTACTCCCAAAATACCCCTTCAATTACCATCGTATTAGTCTCCTTACTTTTATTACCAAACCTCTTCAACAGTGGTCTATTTTCGTTTCCATCACCTCCTCATCTATTTCGGCATGAGCATCCCCTCTTCAGTGAATCCTCGCCACACTCATGCAGGTGAGGCTGTTGATCTTTCATTATGTTCTCAATGTACAGCATGCAATCCTTTGTTTGTGTGTCAGGCAACCCCACCAGACTGTTATTCTCCATGTGGGAAAGATGATTTCTAACTTGCTGGTGTAGCCCCAGTGCCTGGCACTTATTAGGTTCACAGCTGGTGTTTGATACTTGAATGAATGAATGCAAGCATGAATGAAGAGATCCACTCACTTAAATCTAGTGTTCGCTGAAACTGATCAGTCTTTGTCCAGTTCTCATCAAAAGTAATCATGATATTTAGCTGTCAAAACTCAATGGCTAGGACCATGAAGAATGACTAAAAAATTATATTGTTCCAATAGTTGGTTAAGCATTCTCTTTATATCCAAGTATTTGAGCCTGTTATGTGCCAGTGGACTGGGATACAGAGAAGAGACAACATCTTGCCCCCACCCTACAAATTAAAGCTGTGAAATCACTCCCAATGGCACTCTGTCCTTCCATGGCCACAGACCCAACATGGAGTCCTGCCAATCTTTTCCCCTAACTGCTCCTAGAGATACTCCTCCCTCTCCCCACAATCTCCTTTCCAGGAGAATAAGAAGTCAGAGACAGGAAACCCCCAGGAGCCCCAGACCCCTCCCTCAGTCCCCTTTTGTCACATCCAATTAACCATCTGCCAGTCTCCTGGGTCTCCCTCTAGGCCCACTGTCCAGCTGCCAACTGAACACTGTGTTTCCCCACCCCCATTCCCCGTAGATGCCCATTGTCCCCAGGCCGCAGGGTAAGAGTGTAAAAGGCAAGGGGTGTAGGCACATTCCCAGACCCTGTCTGCCATACCCTGGAATAACTGTAACTGCAAGCTTAAAAATCACATCCCTACCTAACTAACTATGCACAAGGAAGGGAGGAAGGGAGGAAAGAAAGAAGGAAGCAAGGGAAGGAGGAAGGGAGGGAGGAAAGATGGGGAGGGTATCGTAGCGGAGGGGAGTGGAGAGGAGGAAGCAAGCTACTGAAGCATAATTTTCATGATTTGGAAATTCTAACTAATAATATATACAATATAGTTTTACTAGTAATATTATATATAGTCATATTCTATTACTAGTAATATAATGGCATTTCTATTACTATTTACAATATGAATATAACTATCACAATCTATAACTACCAAATCAAGTGATCCTGATAGGTAAGATTTTTTTTCACCCATTTTACTCAGGAGGAAACTGAAGCTCAGAGAGGCTGTACCTTGCACAAGGTCACACAGCTAGTAAGTTCCTGTACTAAGACTCTATGATTCTGAAACTGAGCCATATCTAAGGAAACTCCCACCTCCTCCTGCTCTTGGAAATATAAACCCAGTCCCCCACAGCCCACCTTTTGGTAACAGGAACCCCTGGATTCCTACTTCCATCCCCTAGAGGGCCATATAAGATGCCTCACTTGATGACAGTTCTTGGGTTTGTCCCTAAAATGTGAGCTGAAGGGAGTACTTTGGGGCCAAAGGAATGGGTGTTCTCATTGGCATCTTTCCTCTGCTGTGAAGGGTTCCTCTTCATGGAGAAAAATGGGAAAAAGGCTCCTCCATGACCCCTGGTCTGCTTCCTCTTTCTTCTAGAACCTCTAGAGGCATTAAGGAAACCGAAAATTCAAGGGCAGGTCCATCCCTCACAGAGACAGTACCCGATGGCCAGGCATGACCCCTCCTCAGGAAGCTGCCCCTACACCTTCTTGTCTGAGTCCTCCTCCTTCTGTCCTGTCCTCACTCACCCTTCACCCCACCCCCCAACTTGCCTTTCTGACTCACACTCTGTAGGAAGTGATTCTGCAGACCCCTCTACAGCCTGAAGCAAATCCCACCTCAGCCTGCCAAAGGAAGCCACTAGCACTTCTAAAAGGATTGCTATTTTGGGACCTCCCAGCCTTGCTTTCTAGCTTCTCTGTCCAAGGGGCCTTCTAGAGCCACACCAACCCAGCTCACCCATTTCATAGCTGCCTTCAGCTTGAACCATCCGCCCCAAGCACAGTACCACAAGCCCCTGAGTCTCCAGGCCAGCTGATGCTCTCTGTTCTGGGGCTGTTGACCAAGCACATTGTGCCCTCAGCAGAGCTGCTGGCCAGCCTACTACTTTACTGAAGTCCGCCTTCCCCCAGTCTCCTCCTCTGGCCAAGGCTCACCCCCCAGCTACCTTGAGATCCACCCTTACAGGCTCATCCAGGATCTACTTCCTTCAGCTGCTCCTCTTTTCTAAATATTCATTCCCTTCCCCAAGCCTGCCTTCTCCCTCCTCCCCACCCGTAGGTATTCACAGATCTTCCCCACCTAAAAAAATCCTCCCCTCAACTCTGCTACCCATCTCTAACTACCTTATTATTTTTAACCTTCCCTTCACAGCCAAACCTTTCCAAAGAGTCATCTATATGCACTCCCACCACTTCCTCCCCACCCACTCACTCCCCATTTCCCTTGAAATTTGAATTCCACCTCCCATACACAAGTGAAACTGTTATTTCAAAGGTTACCAGTGATCTCCCAGTTTCCAGAACCCACAGGGTTTGCTCAGTCCCCCTCTCCCTCAACCCCTCTGCAGCATTAGACCCTATTGATGACAGGACTGTTTCCAAGCCCTGCTCTCTCCTGGTTCTCTTCCAGCCCTTCACTTGAGTCTGCAGCTCTGTCCTTGGCCCTCTGCCCTTAAGACTCTATATGCTTTTCATTTATTATCTCATCTATTCTGATAGCTCCAGCCACAACTTCTTACGGATATCTCCCAAATCTATATTTCAGTCTCTGGCCTCCCTCCAAAGCTCCAGACTCCCTCCGCTATCTGCCTACTGAATCAACACCTCCCTAAGCTATTTCACTGACACCTGAAAAGCAACACGTCCCAAAGTAAATTCCCAAATCCTGCCTCTCCTCCTGCCTCCCCACAGCTGCTCCTCTTCTTCCTTAACTCCTAATTTTCATTTAGGGTACTTCCATCCTCCCCAGTCACCCAGCTCTAAGAGCTGGAGTAATCTTTGAGTCCTGACTCTTCCTTAACACCTCTACATCCAAGTTACCAAGTCCTATAGACGCGACATCCACGAGCTCCCTCATATCCATCCCCTGCTCTCCATTTCCACTGTGCCATCTCAAGTTCAGGCCCTCCTAACCTATCACAGTGGTCTCCCAATCCAACCCTGGCTAGCAGTTCCTCCCCCATTCCAACTGACCCTCCGCAGGACTGCCAGATTTATCTTCCTCATCATGTCACCACCCCATTCAGACACTTTTAGTGGCTCCTGAAAGCTAACTGCAGAAAGACCAAACTCCTTGGCCTGCCATTCAAAGCCCTTGATTATCTAGGAGTCCAATAAAGGTTTAATAAATGAAGCAGTCAATCAACTTGGTCTTTACCCGCTTCTGATTTTTATCTCCCATTGATCCTCCACCTGAATCCTCTAAGTCACACAAACTGGACCACTTACTGCCCCCAAATATGCCATGGATGGTCGTACCTTTTTCTAACACTGTTCCAATACCTTCTGTCTTCCCCATCCAAATCCTACCCATCCTTCAGGTCTCAGCTCGAGAAGTATCGCTACTTCCTTGATAACACAGTTCATTTGCCACTTTTCACTCTCCTTGTTTATCCCTCATATCTGTGTTTTCTAGCTAATAACCAGCTCCCTTCTAATAATGCCATGGGACAGAAGGGGAAGAGACAAAGCTAATTCTCCAACAGTTTCTTACTTCCCTGTATTAATTCCTCTGTTCTCCCAGCTAATTCCTTCTGTTCCCTCACTCCTCAGCAGACACGATTTCAAGCAGCTCTATTGATCCAACAGCCCTGTGGCTGTCAATCATTTCCTAGTTCTTTTGCTGCCAGTCATTCACACTCAAAGGTGTGGCAGGAGTCTGAACTGCATGCAGACAGAGAAGGAGCGGGAAGGGACTGATTCACTGCACCCACCTGAGGCTCAGTGGAAGCAGGAACCCCATTCTCGCTGGGCTCCTCCAGATGGCGTGGGACCACGTGGGCCAGGGTCTGGGGAACTGACATTTATATACTTTTGTGGAGGAGGAGAGAACAGGAGTGCCCTGATTTGCTGTAAGGAGGATGCCCCATCCAGTCTCCTTGGGAAACCAAATTGAGAAGGATTGAAAAAATGTCCCATGAAGGTCAGATTAAATAAGATAATACTTGTCAGAGGCGGTACTTAGAGCAATAGAATGTTTGATTTGGAAGGAACTATCTACACATATTTGGACAGAATTGTACAACTTATAAAGACCTCTCACACACTGTATCTCATTTGAGTCTCTCAACAGCCCTATAAGGAAACTGGGTGGTGGGGTGCGCTATCCTCATCTTACACAGATGTTACTCACTTGCCCAAGTCATGCAGATAAGTAGAGAGCAAAGGGGAGGGTTCACCTCCTGCTCTCTTGCCTGACCTTTTTGGCTTCTTTCACAGGCTTTTTCTCCCTTTCCCACCCCTTAAATTCAAGTGCTCCCTGAGGGGGGTATTGTAATTCTATTCATTTTCCTTCCTGCTCTATATTCTTTCTTGCAGTGATTTTATACACTCCCAGAGCACAGTACATGGCTGCACTAGGAACTCGATAAATATTTGTCAAACAAATGATTAAATTAATGAATGAAAAAGAGCTGAGGCCCAGACCCTAGCCTTCTGATTCCACCCAGGCTCCTGCACACCATCGTGACGCCTCTCCAGCACCCCTGCCGCCCCGTGTCAAAAACCCTGCACAGTACCCTTTCTGGAGATTCCCTCAGCCTCTGTGCCATCACATTCGCTTAATAATAAAAACAACAGGAACAGCTAGTATTTCTTGTGCTCCTAATGTGGGTCAGAAACCACTAGATGCTTTTTACACATGTTTTTCCTATTTAATCCTCTCAACCTGTGAAACAAGCATCCTTGGTCCCATTTTGCAGAAGACTGAGGATGACACAGATGATATAATTTACCCAAGATTCTGCCCCTGGTTAGTGCTGAGCCTATCTGATCCAAAGCCCATGGTCTTCTGGCTATAACCAGGGTTTCTCAGCCTCAGCACCACTGACATTCGGAGGCTGAAGAATTCTTGTCCTGTGCATTATAAGATGTTTAGCAGCACCCTAGACCTCTACCCACTTGATGCCAGTACAACCCCCCTCCCTGAGTTGACAACCCCCAAAAATGTCTCCAGACACTGCCGAATGTTTCTTGGAGGACAAAACTGCCTCCCGTTGAGAACCACTAGACTATACCATACTGCCCATCTCCAGAAGTAAACTACCAAGTTCCAGAACCAGAAAGAACTTGTAAAAGTGTTCATTCTCCAACGTCTATAAAGGACCTCTAGTTCACCTGTTCTAGTGTTTTATTGACACCGACAGTCAGGAATATTTTTTGTCACTTCTCACCTAATTTCTTTCTGTAGCTTCAGTTTATTCCAACACCTCTTCCATCCCCAAGGGATTATCAAATACAATTGGGCAGAATGTGCCAATAATTGAGTTCTTGATGATTGGTGGCACAAGGATAAAGCCAAGCCCCCCAGATATTATGGAGGTGTACCTAAATGTTGTTGATACGTTCTAAAATATATTAATGTAGAAATAGCCTTCCCTCTTCAGAACAACAAAGTCCTCTCAATACTCCATCAAAAGTTCTTGGGAGATGGCGTGACCAAAAGCCCAAATCATGATGGGTTTAAGTGGAGGAGAATCAAGAAGGAATGGTAAATATTGAATTAAGTGTCACGTTTACATTCTGGAGCGTCAAACGCAACGTCAAAAAGAGATGTTTTCCTTTGCTACAAAAGAGAGCTCAGGAGGTAAAAGACTACCCCTTTTAGGGTGCCTGGCAATGCCCAGACAGGGTGATATTTACTCAAAAAACTGCACACCAACATAGGTTGTTATTCCAAGTCAGATCTGGACCTGACAATGACCAGTTCTCTATCTAGGTGGGATGGGGTTTTTATCTGAGAAAAGTCTAAAGAGTTGTACACTGAATACCAATATATCACCACCTAAATTCAGCAACTGCTTATATTTTTCTGTGTTTGCTTTATCTGCACAGGGGGGAGACAGTTTGTTTTGGTTTGGTTTTGGTGAATCACAAGCTTTTTAAAAGATCTTTTAAAGAACAAATCACTTCATTGTATGAAAAGGATAAAAACAATACAATACCTCTGATGAAGTGAGACAATGAGGATAGACAAGTGAGTGTTTATGGAATTCAGAGGAGAGAGTTGGTCTTGTGAGCTATGAAAGCTTCCAGAAGAATGTGGTGTTAAAGTCTTGACGAATAAGTTGCATTTGTAGAGTAGGGGTGAAGGGGTGGATGATTCAAAGGGAACATGAGTCAAAGTGCCCTTGGACTCGAGAAGAGCAGGCTGGCTCTGAGGTGTGAAGGACAGGCTTGACCCTGAAGGCACTAGAAAGTCACTGTAGGTTCATAAACCAGGTGTGACGAAAGTAGTTCAATCTCCTTGAGGAAGTGCAATCTGCCTGCAGATGCCAGTTGGAGTGGGGGTGAGAGAGCAGAGTCCAAGGGCCAAGAATGAAGGCTAGTGAGTCCATGAGCACCATAATGGGTCTCCTGGCCTAGGGCAGAGGCCCTGAGGATGAACAGCATGGGCTCACTACGAAAGATAATAGAGTTTGTTAGAAGATTGAGATTTCTCAGAGACAGTAGCAAGGTGCTAAATATCATGACTAGGAAAGGGAAGGTGCCATTTATAGGATTAAAGAAGACAAGAGGAGAAGCTAGTTTAGGGACTTGGAAAGACAGAGTTGAGTTTGAGGCTGACCAAAGTCCAAGTAACAGCAAACAGTCCAGTTAAAAATATCTGGACGCACAAGACCAAAGCTCAACAGAAAAAAGATATTTCCACATCAATCTCATTAAATTTATCCTCTGAACTTTCTTCCTTTGAGTCTTATAGAAGGACGTTTCTCCTCTGCTCACCAAAGTCAAGATTTTACTTTCGCTAGGGAACCTCCTCGTCTCACCTCTTCAGGTATCTAACTCAAAAATCAACCAAGCATCTTCGGTTCTTCCTGCGCACAATCTCTCCCTTCCACATCCAAACCTGTTCTGACTGTCCGACCAAAAAATGAAAACCCCTTTTCTTGGTACTAACATGCCATCTGACTAGCACCCAAACTCTTTTTCCTTTCACTGGTAAATTCTGCAAGTAATTGATTCCTACCCACCACCCCAAATCCCTGCTCTGAATGCCTCTTCTAATACTGTGCTCCCAAGAGCTCATAGTGGCTTTCTTTTTATCACATCCACTGACACTTGACCGGCACTCCTCTTATTCAACCTGTCTGCAGCCTGTCATCACATCAGAACCCACGCTGACTCCCTGGGGTCTCCAGGATCAAGTCTCCTTTGCTGCCACTTCCTAAACAAGGGTTTCTCCCCCAAATTCTAACTTTAGCCCTCTCCTCTTCCCTCCACCCCCTCCCTCCGAGGGCTGATGCATTCACACAGCTTCAGCTGCAGCGAGCCTTGATTCAGGAGGCTTCCGAGGGCACAATGCCAGCCCTAACCTCCCACCTGTGCTCCTGTCTGAAGTCCCATATTTCCCACAAACCAGCTCCACCTGGATGCTCCTCAATCACCTCTAATTTTCCACATCCAAAGCTAACAGCATTATCTGCCCTGCAAATCCAGCTCCTGTCCTCAACCAGAGTGCTTCAGTCAGGACACTCTTGGTCCTCTATGCTTTTAACCCAGCTACTCCCATTATTCTCGAGGGCTTAATTTTCTTTCCCCCTACAACTAGTTTGTCAACAAATACCCACATTTCTGCCTTTGACAATGTCTCTCAGAGCGGTCCCTGAGTCCCCGTCCTTTCTGCCACCAACCCAGACCAAGCCCCTCCCTCAGTTCCAGATCACTTTTGCATTTGGATCCTTTCTCTCTCTTTCCACTTCATCTATCATGTGACCCCCAGATTAACCTTTCCAAATACCACTTTCTCCAGGACATGCCCTTGCTCAGGAACCTAAAGTGACTCCCTATCAGTCCTGAATCAAATCCAATCTCCTCTCTTGGGGTCCCAAGATTCTGCCTATCTGGCCTTGCCCTACTTACCCAACCCTGTTTTTCCTCCTTACCCTACACCTTCTACTCAGTCTTCCCAGGATCCTCAGCGTCAATGCCTCAACCTCCCTGAGCTTTTGCCCAAGATTCTCTTCCCACCCTCCATCTCTCCTGCAAGGGCTACCCTCAGTTCCACTCCTCTGTAGTTCTGCCAACTTTTTATCTTATAGCACCGTAATGTTCAGCAAGTAATTAATCTCTAATTGAGCAGTAATTGTCAATCTCCTTTTAAAAGCTCTTGGAGGGCAGAAACCAATTTGAATATTTCTTTGTATCCCATAGCACCCTGGACAGCAGAAGGGTCCTAGTAGAAGCTGAAAAGACCTTGCTGGTTTTCTATTCCAACTGATTTCTATTCCCAGTTCTGAGTTCCCATATTTCCCCTCCTCTGCCTCATAACCATGATCAATAAAATTATTGTGACACACTTTCCCAGGCGTGGATCAGAGAATTCCCAGAAAGACGACACAGAATACACCAATCTATAAGAATAATGGTGGGGACAGGGGGTGTGCATGGGTGTTTCTTTCTGTCCGTGTACATGTATGGATGTAGGATTTGGGGAATGTCAAAAGAACTGAAATACCAAAATAATCAGAAGAGGACAAGTAAAGAACCAAAATGACAGAATAATTGGAAACATGCCTAATTAGAGGCACAGTATGCCAGGGTTTTGACAGAGCAATTGCCAGTGTGGTCTCTGTGTATGCAAAATCTTCCATCAGAAAGTAGGGGGTAACCCTGGCACGAGGGACTTTGAAAATGTGTTTGGAGCTTTTTCAACTGTTCAACTAAATAAATTTATCATCTGTCCAGCCTACCAGGTGTAGTGTTATGTTCCATAAAGATGGGGACTCAGAAGGGAGACGATTAAGAAATATGGCCTTTTCCAGGTTTAAGAATCCCCAGCAAAAGCCCAGGCTAGAGACTGGAAGGGGGTAAGATCAAGAAGCAGAGCACAGAGGACCACTCAGGGTGGGTGGTGGTCCTAGACCCTACCACAAACAGTCTGCACCCCCTCGTACAACTTGTTACAGGTCATCAGTCATTTCCAGCCTTATGCGCTGAAGATTTCACCCTTCTCTGATTCAAAGTGCACATCAGACCTGGGCCCCCCTCAACAAGGCTGCCTGAGGAGGAAGAATATCCCCAACAGGATTCCATAGGAGAGGGACCCAGTCTGCTATTTACTCTGTGATTTGAGCCAGGGCTAGACAATGTAAGCCCCATGTTGTGTTTTGAAAGGCCCTGGGAAAAGTAACACATTGGGCCATTATAGGCCATTAACACCATTAACAGTGTGTGAATTCATTTGTCAGAAATTAGCAAGCCTCCAGAAACTGAGATCTGCTCCAAGGGCCTGGGACAGAGAATAGACAGCATCTAGTGTTTGGATGGTAGAAAAGGCGAAGGAGGAGTGGATGCCAAAAGATAAAAGTGGGTCCAGAAAGGGAAGGTGGGAAAGCTCACACTCCAAGAGTTTTCCCCAGAGCTAAGAAAAGGCAGAGTTTTGTGCCAGATGGGAGGCAAAGGGTGGCTGGTAGGGGTGTCAATGAAGACGTCCTGGTGAATGTTTCCAGGTATCACTTCGCCCCCAGACCCTCTCCCCTAGATAATAAACTAAGGTTATCAGGTCAGGCACCTCTTTAGAATTCATGCTTTGGTTCCTGGGCTGTGTGAGTGAGTGAGTGAGTGAGTGTGTGTGTGTGTGTGTGTGTGAGAGAGAGAGAGAGTATGTGAGAGAGAGAGAAGGGGGGGATGGGGAAGGTGTATATTAGAATCCACATCTGGGGAAAAGGAAGGAGGAGGCAAGGCTGAGCCCTGAGAAGCAGGATAGGATAACAGGGGCTCCCTCTGCTTTCTCCAGGTCAGCTCCTATCAGCTCCTATCCTCCAGCTCTTTCCTCTTCAGACCAACTAGAAAATGAACATATGGGCTGACCAAGTCTTGACTTCCAAAGCCACAAGTCTCCCCAACAAAGCACCCCACCCCTTCCCTCAGATGACCTCCAGGGCAAGGCAATGAGGTTAGGAAACAGATGGGTGCGCAGGGAATCTTCAAAGCCATCCTGCTCTTTGACCCCATCAGTTCACATCCTCCAATCCAATTTACAGAAAGAGGGGAGATGCCCAGGGTCCCCATAACTTACTGGACTCTTCGGGAAAAAGATTCCAGACCACATGGTTCCAGACATGGAAGATGGGGAGCTCTACCTACCCAGTTGGTGGAAGCCACAGGTAAAGAGGAGATGGAGAAACCCTGGTCATCAGAGAAACAGGGCCACAGGTGGTGGCAGATGAGGGTGGTCAGTTCTGCTCTGGGAAAGGGGCTGTGTAGCCAAGGAACATGAAGAGCTATAGACCTCGGGGCTGGGAAGTGGCAGGGGCCGAAAATAGCCGTTAAGGCAGATCTGGGGTGGGGGGCGGTGCTCTACATACCACAGGCAAGCAAAGATTCAGTGGGTGTGTATGAGGGGGACGCTAACTCACACTTCCAGGAATGAGTGATTCTTATGAAAAGCTCATCCGTTCCCAGAACTGGAGAAGAGGAGGACAAGGAGGAGGTCCCAGGCGCCCACCGCCCTCCCTGCCGGGTCTGCCTCTCAAGTCTGAGACTCTGGCTCCCCACACGCACCAGGCACTACAGTCCTCGGTCTGCCCCGCTCCCGACTGTCAGTCTGCAGCCTGCGCGACTCCCGGTCCCCACTGTCCCTCTTTGCACATCGGGGCCGGGGGCCGCCGGCCGGAGAAGGGGTGCCGGCCCAGGGCGGCGGGAGCCGGGCTGACAGGCGCTGGGGGGAGGGGGGAGCCGAGGGAGGGGCGGGGGACGCCGGTAGCCGGAGCGGCGCACTGCAAAGTGATCCAACATCGCCCCATCCCCGCGCTCCGGGAGAAGGCGGCCCGAGGGGACCGCCTCTCGCCTCCCCAACACAGACTCCCCCAAGTGGGGTGAACGCCGAGGGGCGCCGAGCTCCCAGCCCCCACCCCTCCCCAAAATGCAACCCGCATTGCCATAACAACAAGAATCTCGGCCACTCCAGCCCAGGCGACGAAGGGGACTGCCCCCAAACACGCACACCCCAGCAACAGCCCTCCTTTCCCAAACTTGTCCAAGACGCCGCATCCAGGGCAGCAGCCTCCTCCCCAACCCCCCGCGCCCTGCACAGCTTACCTGTCCGGAAAAAGGCGTCCACGTCCGAGTCGGCGGCTCCTCCTTCCTCCGCTGCCCCCTCCGGGGGGTTCATGACTGGGGGAGGGCGTCCGCGGGCAGCCGGGGGCCGGCGAAGCCTGGGGCCGAGGGCTGCTCGGCGCCCTGTGGGCGGAGGGCGCGAGGCGCAGCGGCCGCGGCCGCAGACCCGGAGGACACCGGTCTTCAAGGGCGGGCGGCCGGCCGGGGTGGCAGGGCTAGGGCAGAGGACGCCGAGGCTCCCTCAGGCAGAGGCGCGCGGCGGGCTGGGGGCGCCTGCTGCCGGCTCCCCCATGGTCCCCCTTCACCGGGGGCGCTGGCCGCCTGCGGTCTGGCCGGGGCCGGGGTACGAGCTGCCTGGGCGCCCGCTCTCCCTCAGCGGCGGCAGCTGGCTCTCCTCCTCGCCCGTCTGCCTGTCTCTATTGTTCAGCCCTGCTAGTCTCTCCTCTTTATTTTTCCTCCTCCCTCCCACCCTCCCTGGCTCTCTACCTCCTCCCTCCCTCGCTCGACCGCCCGCTCGCTCTCAGCCTCCCTCCCTCGCTCGCTCTCTGGCTCCCCCTCTGGCTCCCTCCGCCGCCGCCGCCGCCGCCGCCGCCGCCTCGCAACTCCTCCCCCGGCTCCCGCTCCTCAGTCCCAGCCAACAATGACCCGGGCAGCGCCGAGCTCAACTAAAGCTCCGGCCCGGGCCGGGGTCTCGCCGCGGCCCCCCGGCGGCGCGGACGCCTCCCTCCCCCGCCTCTCCGCGCCGGCCTCTCCCGGAGCCAAGCCCGGGCCCCGAGCTATTGTTCGCTGCTGTGCTAGGCCGGCTTCCTGAGCCCCGCAGGAAAAGCGCCGGCGAAGGAGGCGGCCGGGGAGGGGGCGGGGCCGCCGGGCGAGTCCCCGGCCACCGGGCGCAAGCCGGGCTCGCCGTGGGGGCTCTGGTGCCCCAGCCTTTTGCGCTCAGCCTCGCCCCTCGCGCGGTCCGGGCTCCGGGCCCGGCGCCCGCCTCCTCCACCCCACCCCGTTCCCAGGTGTGAGAGGGCCCGCCCCCCCAAGCTGCGTGTCCCCCAAGCTGGGCCGATCCGTCCCTAGAGGCTGGACTTTTCCCCTCTCCTTCCAAACAGGCTCTCTCCAGTCTCCTTCACCTCCTGAGCCTTTCGCATTTTCCTCACCAACTCTCCTTAGTTCCTTTCTTTTTTAGCTTTTCTCTTCCTTTTTCCCCTTTCCAACGCCCCTTTAAACATCCCTGCCTGTCGCTGTGACTCTTTGTCCAGTTCATTCCTATTGCGATGTGTCCCTATCTTTCCCTCTGTGACTCTCTTGTCTCTCATTTGTCTCTGTCCTGCCTCGGTACTTGGCCCGTATCTCAGCGCTCCTCTTGGACAGCTGTCAAAACTCCTTAATCCCCCGGGCCTTCTCTGTTTTGTTCTCCCTCTTGTGAATGGAGAGATCCAGTTGGCCAGGAGAAAGGAGGTGTTACAGCAAGCTGAATTTCAATTAAAGTGGGGAGTGGGGCTGGGGAGGAATGGGGAAGACCTCAAAAAAGAAAGCAGATGCTGTATGGGGTAATTAATGCAGTGATTGCATTGTGCCAATTGGTTTTTTTAAGCAATAATTAAACAATAATTAGCCAGTATTCTGTTTATAGTCCTAGTGACTGCGAAGCTTACAAAACAGAGGCTCTTTAAACCTGAGTACTTAATGTGGTGTGTTGGGGGCTGTTGCTGCTGCCTCATCCAGCCAGATGGAGAGGCTGTGGCCTGACCTAGTGTGTTAAAACACGCCTCACAGAAAAACCAGGTCCTAGTGTAAAACTAATGGCCTGCTACCCAACAGCCAGAGTCTTCTGGATCTATCTTCGCTGACCACCTACTTGGTTCCATCTCTCTCCAGGTCAAAGCACCTGGAACCTTTCCAGATCTATTAACCGGCTGACTCTAACAGGATTAATTAAATATGTTTTTAGTGAACGCTTTCTGGTTCCAGGTACTCCTTCCTTTCTTTACTGAATGTCACAATTTTTTTTTTCACCCATTGAAAAAAATAAGTACAGTTGCCTGTCCCCAATCTTGGCTACATGTATCAGACCCTGTTTCTTAAAAATTAATAGAGACTCTGACATCACAAGTTCATTGCCATGAGATCTAATTCATCTGGTCCTAATAGCCTGAACTGACTTAAAGTAGCCAGATGCTCCCTTTCTTACCACCTTCCCTGACAATGAAAGTACTTCTCATTTGTCTTTTCTAAAGTTTGCCTTCCCCTTTACCCTGAGCCGAAACCCTGGCCTACACTCCCACACATGCACATGATGGCAGAGCTGCTATTAACTGGCACCACTGTGCAGATAGAGAACTGGAGGCCTGGCAAGAGCATTAGCTTATCCCAAATTCAGAAGAAACATAACATGTTTAGAGAAAGGTTCATATTAAATTTTCAAAAGATGTGGACAAGAATGGGGGAAAACCTTATGTAATGACACATATTTTTGAGAGGAAATTTTGTAATGACACAGATATTTTTGAGAGGAAATTTCTATCAAGATTTTAGACGTGTCTATTAAGCAACTTCTATTAAGATTTTAAATGTTCATAGCTATATTAATATCAGACAAAGATTTCAGAGCAAAAGCTGTTACTAGAGATAAAGAGGCACATTTCAATTCATCAACTGCACATAACAATCCTAAAATTTTTTGCATCTGGGAGAGTTTCAAAATATATGAAGCAAAACTGATAGGACAAAACAAGGAGAAATAGACAAATACAAAAGTATAGTCAGAGATTTTAACATCTGTCTCACTCAATAATTTATAAGGAAACAGATCACCAGTAAGGATATGGGAGACTTGAACAATGCTATCAACCAACTTAACTGACATATACAGAATACACCACTCAATAACAACAAATATACATTGTTTTCAAGTGCACGGCTATCAGCTGCATAAGATAAACTATATGCTAAGCCATAAAACAAGTGTTGATAAATGTAAGAGGATTAACATCGTACAGAGTGATATGAAAATTATACCTCAGTTGTTTTGTTTTAAAAAAAATCATACGATGTTCTCTGAGCACAATATATTAAACTAGAAATTAATAACAAATATATGAAAAAATCCCCCAAATATTTGAAAACTAAAAAAATAACCCATGATCAACTAAGAACTCAATGGAGATAACAGAAAGAAGTTTTAACCAAATAAAGATGAAAAAACATCATATAAAAATCTATAAAATAGAGCTAAAACAGTACATAGAGGGAAATTTGTAGTACCAAAACACCTATTTTGTAAAGTCTCAAATCAATGATCTCCTGTTCTACCTTAAGCGCAAATGAAATCCAAAGCAGAAGAATAGAAAGTTTAAAAGATTTGAGCATAAAGAAATGAAATATATAACAGAAAAACAAAAGAGAAAAATTAGTGAAACTAAAAGTGAGTTCTTTGAGAAGATAGATAAAATTGACAAACCTCTAGCCAGACTGCAATAAGAAAACAGAGAGAAGACTCAAATTAGTATTATTAGCAGAAATAAGAGAAGTGACATCACTATAGATTATAGATAGATAAAAAGAATAATAGGGAAATATTAATGAACAATTTTATGCCAACAAATTTGACAACTTAAAATGGACAAATTCTTTGGAAGACACAAACTACTAAAGCTCACTCAAGAAGAAATAGATAACTTAAATAGCCATATAGCAATTAAATTTGTAGCTTAAAAGCTTCCCACAAAGAAAACTCAAGACCCATATGGCTTCAGTGGTGAACTCTATGAAACATTTAAGGAAGAAACAATACCAATTCCATACACACTCTTCCAGAAAAAGTGAAAAAGAGAATATTTCCCAACTATTTCTATGAGGCCAGCATTAATGATGCCAAAACTAAACAAAGACCATGTAAGAGAAAAAAACAAAACAAAACTATAGACTGCTATCCTTCATGAACATAGATGCAAAATTCTTAATAAAATTTTAGCAAATCAAATCCAATAATATGTAAAAAGGATAATACAACGTGACCAAGTGGGTGGGTTTATATCAAGGAGGCAAGATGGATTTAACATTTGAAAATCTGTCAATGTAATTTAACATATGTTATGGATTCAGTTGTATCCCCAAAAAAGATATGTTGAAGTCGTAATCTGAGGTACCTGTGAATGTGACCTTATTTTGAAATAAATCTTTGTAGGTGTAATCAACTTTGGATGAGGTCATTAAGGTGGGCACTAATCCAACATGACTGGTGTCCTTATAAGAAGAGAAAAACTCCATGTGAAGACAGAGACACAGAGAAAACACCATGTTACAATAGAGGCGGAGATTGGAATGATGCAGCTGCAAGCCAAGGAACACCAAGAATTGATGGCCACCACCAGAAGCTAGGAAGAGGCAAGGAAGGATTCCACTCAGAGTCTCAGAGGGATCATAGCCCTGCAGACACCTTGATTTCAGACTTCTGGTCTCCAGAACTGGAACAGAATAAATTTCTCTTCTTTTAAACCACCCAATTTGTGGTACTTTGTTATGGTTTCATATACCATATTTTAAAAGAAAAACCATATGATCATTTCAATAGATACAGGAAAAGCATTTGACAACATACAACATCTATTTCTGATCAAAACTCTCAGCAAACTAGGAATTGAAAGAACTTCCTCAACTTAATAAATGGCATCTACAAAAAACCGACAGTAACATTATACTGAATGGCAAAAAACTAAATGCTCCCTCCTAAGATCAGAACAAAGCAAAAATATCCACTCTCACTCCTATTCAACATTGTACTGGATATTCTAGCCAGTACAATAAGGTAAGAAAAAGAAATTAAAGGCATCCAAATTGAAGAGGAAGAGGTAAAACTGTCTTTATTCATAGACAACATGATTGCCTATTTAGAAAATCCATGAAATCCATCAAAATGTCACTAGAACTAGTAATGTATTTAGCAAGATTTCAGAATGTAAGACCAATATTTAAAAATAAATTGTGGGGCTTCCCTGGTGGTGCAGTGGTTGAGAGTCCGCTTGCCGATGCAGGGGACACGGGTTCATGCCCCGGTCCGGGAAGATCCCACATGCCGCGGAGCGGCTGGGCCCGTGAGTCATGGACGCTGAGCCTACGCATCCGGAGCCTGTGCTCTGCAAGGGAAGAGGCCACAACAGTGAGAGGCCCGCGCACCGCAAAAAATAAATAAATAAATAAATAAATTGTATTTTTATACACTAGCAATGAAGATTGTAAATGGAAGTTTAAAAGCATCACTATTTATATTAGCTTGGAAAAATATGACATATGAAGGCTAAATCTGATAAAAGATATGCAAGACCCTTGCAGTGTAAACTATAATATATTCTGAAAGAAATTAAAGACTTAAGTAAATGAAGAGTTATACTGTGTCATGATCAGAAGACTCAAAATGCTTAAGACATCAATTTTCTCCAACTTGATCAGCAGATTTGATGCAATCCCAATCAAGATTCCAGAAGGTTTTTATGTAGATATTGACAAACTGATTCAATGCAAAGAAACTAGAAAGCCAAAACGACTAAGAAAAAGAGGAAAAAAGTTGAAGGACTTACACTACCCAATTTCAAGAATTATTATAAAGTTACAGTAATCAAGACAATGTGGTGTTGGTGTAAAGATAGGCAAATAGATCAACGGAATAGAATGGAGTACAGAAACAGACCCACACATGTATTGTCAATTGCTTTGCAACAAAGATCAGAGGGAATTCAGTGTAAAAAGGAGAGCCTTTATACATGGTACTTGAAAAGCTGAAAATCTATATTCATTTTCTATGGCTGCTATAACAAACTGCCACAAACTCAGTGGCTTATAACAACCCAAATTTTATTTTCTTACAGTTCTGGAAGTCAAAAGTCCAAAATGGGTCACACTGTGCTAAAATCAAGGTATTAATGGGACTGCGTTCTTTCTGGAGGCTCTGGGAGAGAATCTGTTTCCTTGCTTTTTCCAGCTTCCAGAAGCCACCTGTACTTTTTAGCTTTTATCCTCCTTCCTCCATCTTCAAAATCACCTATGAGTCTCTCACACTGCCATCTCCCTGGTTCTCCACTTTTAAGGGCCCTTGTGATTATAGTGGGCCCACTCAGAATAATCTAGGATAATCTCCCTATTTTAAGGTCATCTGATTAGCAAACTTAATTCCATCTGAAACCTTAATTGCCTTGTAATTTGCTGTGTAACCTAACATAACCACAGGTTCTGAGGACTGGGAGGTAGACATCATTGGGGAAATGCATTATTCTATCACAATATCCATATTTAAAAAAAAGATAATTTGGATCAATATTTCACACTAGATACAAAATGGATCATAGACCTAAATGGGTACCTAAAACTATAAAATTTCTAACAGACACTGAAGAAAATCTTTGTGATTTTGGTAGGCAAAGATTTCTTAGCTATGATACCAAAAGCATAATCCTTAAAAGGAAAAAAATGATAAACCTCACTTCATCAAAATTAAGAGGTTCTACTCTTCAAAAGACATTGTTAAGAAAATGAAAAGACAAGCCATCGGGAGAAATATTTGAGAGTTACATATCTGATGAAGCGCTATACCCAGAGTATATAAAGAATTCTCAAACTCAAAATAAGAAAACAAACAACCCAATTTTGAAAAATTGGGCAAAAGATTTGAATAGACACTCACCGTAGCAGATATATGGATGGCAAATAAGCACCTGAGAAGATGCTCAACATCATTAGTCATTAGGGAAATTAAAATCACAATGAGACACTACAATCTATATGAATATCTAAATAAAAAGACATTCATATCAAGTGTTGGTGAAGATGTGGAATAACTGGAACTCATACATTTCTGGTGAGATTATTAAATGATACAACCACTTTAGAAAAGAGTTTGGCAGTTTTTTTTGGTTTGGTTTTTTTGTTGTTGTTTTCTTTTTTTTGAATTTTATTTTATTTTTTTATAGAGCAGGTTCCTATTAGTTATCTATTTTATACATATTAGTGTATATATGTCAATCCCAATCTCCCAATTCACACCACCACACCCCTGCCACCCTCACTTTCCCCCCTTGGTGTCCATACGTTTGTTCTCTACATCTGTGTCTCTATTTCTGCCTTGCAAACCAGTTCATCTGTACCATTTTTCTTGATTCCACATATATGCATTAATATATTATATTTGTTTTTCTCTTTCTGACCTACTTCACTCTGTATGACACTCTCTAGGTCCATCCACATCTCTACAAATGACCAAATTTCATTCCTTTTAATGGCTGAGTAATATTCCATTGTATATATGTACCACATCTTCTTTATCCATTCGTCTGTCGATGGGCATTTAGGTTGCTTCCATGACCTGGCTGTTGTACATAGTGCTGCAATGAACATTGATGTACATGTGTCTTTTTGAGTTATGGCTTTCTCTGGGTATATGCCCAGTAGTGGGATTGCTGGGTCTGGCATTTTCTTACATAAACATGCCCCTATGTTATGGCCCAGCCATTCTTGGTATTTACCCAAGAGAAATGAAAGCATACATCAATGCAAAGACTTGTACACACATGTTCATAGCAGCTTTATATTTATAATAGCCAAAAGCAGGATGCAATCACAAAATTCATCAAGTGATGAGATAAACAAATTGCAAGATATTCATAATACTCAGTAATAAAATGAATGAATTATTGATATACCAACAATACATGGATAAAATAATTATGCTGAATGAATAAAAGTCAGACCGGAAGAGTCCATAATAAATTATTCTATCTATATAAAATTATCGGAAATGCAAAGTAATCTATACTTATAGCAAAGTGGATCTGTGGGTGGAGATGACCAGAACAGGAGACTGGGAGGGCAGGAGCAAGCAGGTAGGATTATGAAGAGGAACAAGGAAACTTCTGGAGATGATGGATATGTCCTTGATGGTGGTGATGGTTTCATGGGTGTATGCTTATGTCAAAACTTGTCAATTATACCTCAATAAAGCTATTTTTTTAAAAAAACAAATTTTTAAAAGAACAGGGTAAAGCTGTAACTACTATATACAAGGATATAGTAGTTATCTTGAGGGGGATTATATGGGATTTTTATGGACTATAAAATATATATATATTTAAATTTTCATAACACGTATTCTTTACAATGAGGAAAGAGAGAGAGAGAATCATGACCTGGGGAAATTTTTCCACACGGTGCCTAAGAATTCAGGGTGGAGGAAGGAGGAGAGATGTTCAGGACCAAGTATTTAGAAAAAACTCTCAAATAATTTGACAGACACCCCCTTCTCTCCACCCCTCTTTGAAGATTTAAGGAGGAAGGGGACAGGATGATACAGAAGACTAGATGGAAGAATGATGAAGTGTATCGTGCCCAGAAGCCTTCAGAGTGTTACTGACCTGGGTTCTTGGACTCCTTAATCAACAGAAATTGATAACAGGCCAGAAGAGGAGTTCAGGCAAGGCTTTTGCTGGGACTCACGCTGCAGCACGAGGGAGCAAGAACAAGTAACAGGTGCGCTTGCCCCTTCCCTGAGGCGGAGGCGAGCTGGTCATGGGGTGAGGGTAGGAGCGGATTGGTGGGTTTGGTTGGAGGGGTGGCTTAGGTGGTCTGCCCCGCCCCTTGGTGGTGCTGTGTGCAGGGAGCATGCGCACTACCCTGCTTCCGTTCCTGACACCGCAGAAGTGGCAGGTGGGTTTTGGCCTTTGTGTATCTTATTGTTCGTAATTTGCCCCAACTGCACCTGTAGGCAGTTAATTTTATTCCCTTATGGTTTCTTTGTATCTGTTGCTGGAGGAAACATGTATCCAGGTGCAAGCACTGTAGCAGTGCAGCAAAGGGTCCCAGGCCCCAGGTCCCAGCCTGCCTCAAGAAGAGTTCAGAATTCATAGAAATAATCAAGGAGCAAGGCAGTAAGCACCTCAACGACGGTGTGGCTGTGGGAAGGAAACGGAAAACTGTGAACGTCTCCAAGAAGGAAAAGCAGTAGCATGTGTTGATGGCTTATATGTGGAGTGGAGCAGATCTGGGCAGAAAAGAGGAAGAGGTGGTGAACTGGAATTCAAGACACCGCTGGGCACTAGGTAACAGAGAATGGTGGCATGACTAACAGAAGAAAAAAATCTAGAGGAGAAACCAATCTATAGAAAGATGGGGAAGTGATTTAGTAGGATACATGATTTAGTAGGAAGGTGATTTACTTAATCTAAACCCTCATTTCATCATTAGGAAAACTAGAGAATAAAGTGACTTGTCCAAAGTCACATAGCAGACCCTAGAATTCATGCCTCCTAGGCCAGTTTTCCATGCTGCTTCCCTGTAACACATTTCCTCCTACCTGAGTATCTGAAGTGATGACGGGCTTCGGGTGGTAATGTCCAATCAGCAGTTAGAACTGAAAGCACAGAACCTGGGAGGGTTAGGAGCTGGAAATATTAAGTAGCTACGAGCTGGCTGAAGCAGCAAGGACGAATGAGATAAATGCTTTTCTATCCATTTCTATTAGCTTTCATCTTTAGACATATTATCCACTTGTATGTCCTGCTTTCCGCTCAAATAAAATTTGCCTTAGAACCAGCACCTCTTCCTGTCTCTCCTGACTTCATTATTCCTTTCCCACAGACTAGAACCGTGGGACACTTGCTAAGCTTCTCCACCTCTTCTACTTCCAGCATCCATGCCATCATTAAGCCAAAGTTTTCCTTTGAAATGTCACCCGTTGCCCCCTTTTCCCTCCAATGCCATCCTAGCCCAGGCTTCAGCTCTGTAATCTTTTTTTAAAAAAATTAATTTATTTATTTTTGGCTGCATTTGGTCTTTGTTGCTGCGTTCGGGCTTTCTCTAGTTGCGGCAAGCAGGGGCTACTCTTCATTGCGGTGCGCGGACTTCTCATTGCAGTGGCTTGTCTTGTTGCAGAGCACGGGCTCCAGGCACACGGGCTCAGCAGTTGTGGTTCACAGGCTCTAGAAAGCATTTGGACACTCGGGCTTAATTGCTCTGCGGCATGGGGGATCTTCCTGGACCAGGGCTTGAGCCCGTGTCCCCTGCGTTGACAGGCGGAATCTTAACCACTGCGCCACCAGAGAAGTCCCTCAGCTCTGTAATCTTGAATTTCCACAATAGCTTGTCAACTGGCTTCCCCAGGTAAGGTGGGGGGGGAAGTAAAGCCAATGCCTGAAAAAAAAGACCAGCAAGACAGAAAAGTCAGAGGAACATGTTGGCCTTGGAGACGAAAGACAAGAGGGTGTCAGGGGCCAGACTGGGGTCAAAAACGGCAGATGCCACAGATAAGTGAGGGGCAACAAAGACTGGGATGTGGAGACAGGATTTGGGTAAGTGGTAGATTTCAAGGCATTTTTGCGAGAGAAAGAGGAGGCTGGAACCCGATTGCAGGAGAGCATATGTGGTGAGGGAGCGAAGCAGAGGGTGGAACCCGAGTGTAGACAGAACCGGGGCCAGTGTGTGAAGAGAGAATGGGAGGAGCAAAGCTGAAACATCTGTTCATGATGTTTGGTCAGTGATAAAAGAATATAAGACAGTAGCTAGACCGGATGGTCAAGTGTCCAAATATTTATTTCATTTTGTTTTTCAAAATGGAGTTAGCTGTGCAGAGTTGAAGGACACAGCTGAGAGTAGAAGAGAGGGATAAAAAATTCTGAAGCTGGAAAACGATGAATATCATAGCAGAAACCGGAAGGGCGGGTGGCCTTCCCTGTTGCAGGGATCAGCCGGCATCCTGAGGGTTGGTCTGCATAGAGGAAGCTGGTGGAAGGTATTTGGGCCTCAAATCTTGATTCCCAGCCCTCCATCCATACTACACAGGAAATTTCTAACACAAAGCTGTTTCCTTTGTCACACCATATTCTGTTTAGAGTGAGCATAGGAAGTAATCTGTCCCGTTCTTTTAACACTTCCAAGGGAATGCCAAAACATCCCCCAGTCTTCACCTTGCTTGATATACAGTTGTGACAGAACCAAAGTTCTTCCTGACCTCTACTCTTAAGCCTTCCTGCTGCAACTGAAGCCCATTCCCTCTCATCCTGTCTTTGGGGAAAGCATGTGGGGGCCAAAAAGCCTGCCTGCATGAGGAAATCTGCAACAGGTAAAGATATGGATTTCCTCCAGACCCTGAGGAAGTTGCGCTCATAGACTCCACACCCATGTTCCTGTCAGCCTTGCCTATCCTGAAGAGAGGGGGTAACTCAAAAAGACAAAGGAGCATTCAAGTATACACCTCAGTTTCCACTGAAATTTTGAGAGAAAGACCCCCTTAGACAGTTGAGAGATTCAGGTCCAAAGGAAGCCAGAAGAAATTCCACAGCTAATAAACCAAAGCATATCTGAAGCTACTCAAGAAGAGTTACATGTGCTTAAGAAGTGAAGAGACACATAATCCAGTCAGCCCAGGAGCCTCTCTGTGTCACTAAGTGGACTCGAAGAGTTAAGTCTCCTCTCTGATGCCATCTCAGAGGATAGGACCTGCCAAGCATCCCTAGGAGATATGTCTCACAGCAAGTGACAAGAAAGGAATCAAGATGTGAAAAAGAAAGCGAGAAACAGAAAGGTCAGGATGGAAAAGGAATAAAGACAAAGGTGGAAGAAAGATGATGATAAGAACACAACAAAATACGAGAGAGGGCACGAGAGAGGTGGAAAAAGATGTAGAGAAAGGGAGAGAATGTCTTCCTGCTGTTCACTTATAGCAGAGGTTTTGTAAATAAAGTTTTATTGGAATGCAGCCATGCCATTCTTTTTTTTTTTTTAAACATCTTTATTGGAGTATAATTGCTTTACAATGGTGTGTTAATTTCTGCTTTATAACAAAGTGAATCAGCTATATATATACATATATCCCCATATCTCCTCCCTCTTGTGTCTCCCTCCCACCCTCCCTACCCCACCCCTCTTGGTCGTCACAAAGCACTGAGCTGATCTCCCTGTGCTATGTGGCTGCTTCCCACTAGCTATCTATTTTACATCTGGTAGTGTATATATGTCCATCACGCCATTCTTTTATTAGTGTCTATGGTTGCTTTTGTGCTACAACAGCAGAGCTGAGTAGTTGTGACAGAGACCTGTGGCCTGCCAAGTCAAAAATATTTACTATCTGGCCTTTACAAAAAAAGGTTTGCTGGCTCCTGACATAGAGTAATAATGTTAAAACTTCCTCTAACGCTAGTAAGCTCTCCCTGGTTTGTCAACTATTCTTTATGCCTAAAGTTATCTTCAGAAACCATTATCCTGAAAGAAACCAAGGCGAGAGCCAAGCAATGGGAAAATTATTCAGAGCTGTAGCTTAGAGAGTGACCAAAGCAAGACTGCACCAAGATACAAGAGAAATCTCAAAGCTGAAGAACAAATCTGACTCTCAGAAAGATAGCTATAGATGGAAAATACATATGTGTGTATATATATATATATGTATATATGTATGTGTGTGTGAAATATGAATCTAGCCGCATGTGCTAAATACAAATCAGAAACATATACATAAATATATATGTATATTTCTGAGGAGCATTATGTTTCTGTATATACATCTTTCCTGATTAGTATTTTAGCAATGCTAAAATCACATTTTGTACATTACTAAAATCACAGTTGTTTCATGGTGATGAGATTAATACGATTTGGGAATTAAAGCAATTGATCAATACATGAATGCTAATAATATAAAACTGAAATACGGATAACAGGGGAAATTAGGGAAAGAAAATAGTTTAAATGTTTCCATTATCTTCTTCTGATATTAACATGAGAGTACATGTTTGAAAGTGGTATTTTTTATATCTCTATCCAAGGTGCTTGGTAACATGAGACTAAGGAGGAAAAAGACTGGGAGTAAAGGGTGAATTCTACCCCATGAAATGTGAAACAGAGTCATCTAGGCTGTTCTGGAGATCTGCAAAGAAATTAAAGAACCACATGTCTCCTGCATTTTGACTCATCTTTTTCCAGTCTTATCTTCCTCAGATTACTCCTCCCCAAACTCCATGAAGCCATCCCACTCTATCTTGTCCTGCACACTCACACACACACACACATTCATGACTCCAGGCACAAGGTTCTACTCTTCAGCCTCTCAATTAACCAGCAATCCTCGCGCTGTCCCCATTTCTAGGCTCCTGTTCGAAGGCAAAAACACTGCTGGTTACCTACCCAAAATCCATTCTCCTTACTAAGACAACTGCAGTGTTTTCCAGGAGGGCAGTGTGTCCAGCTAAAATGTTCACCTTCCCCCAACTCCTTTGCAGCTAGGGGTGGCCATGTAACCTATTTCTTTTCATGAGACATGACTCAGAGACAGTCTGCTAGGGAGTTGGGGAAAGTGTTTGCCCTCCTTATACAGGCCCTCCCTTTCCCTCCCACATGCCTCTCTCCTTTCTCCATTCTCCTTTCCTTCCTTCCTTTCTTCCTTCTTTTTCCTGCCTGGTCCACAAACCGGAGGCTTGAGATAGAACAGCCATCTTGGGAGCATGACACAGCAAAGCCACAGGCTAAGGATGGGAAGCCTAAGGAGAGAAGAAGCCTGAGACCCTGAGGACAGCTTGGAGCTGCTGCATCAGCCTTGGACTTCTCATTAAGTGAGAATAACATGCTGTCATTTAGTTAAGGCTCTATAGGCAGGTTTAGGTAATGAGTAGCCTAACGCAACTAATACCCTTCCTTCTACCTGGAAAGTCACTCTCCCCATTTCATAGCCAGTTTTTGAAGACCTACACTTCCTTCAAAATCCACCTTCAATCCCACCTCCTTAAGAAGGCATTCCATAACGTCTCAAGATTAATCTCCTTCTCTCCCGTGGTCACATAGGGCACAATTAAAATCATTAAAGTAGCATGCATATATCAAGCATGCTTCATGTCATAAATAATTACGAATGTTTATTCACACATACCACGCCACTCCCAGATTGAGAGCTACTAAGGGCAAGGATCTTCTTCACTCATCTTGAATGCCCGGCAGCACCCAGCACCTTGTCTAGAGCAGTCACTCAGTGAAGGATTGTTGAATTACTTTGATAAGAGACATGCTCTCCCTTCCCAAGTATATATTATGGGTCATATTAAAACACCTGGCCTCTATGTATATAGGGTGGAAAAGTTACCAAATGGAAAATAGACTTTAGAAATCCTGGTCATGTTTTGACCACATTTTGACAGTTTTGAAACTGTACAGCCTATTGCTGACTAATGGACCAGATGTATAAACTGAAGCTAAAGAAGGGACAGAAATGAGATGGTATTTAAAGCCCAAGACTGGGCCTATATACTATCAAAATAGTATGCTGGTTTCACCAAACTCAACCAAAAAACAGTATCTGCTGAAGGTAGACCCCTATCTACAGCAGTTAATCCAACTTTTACACTTCTACTGCTTATTTATTTCCTTTGTTTGACAATTTTTTTTTGAGCACCTACTATGTGCCAAGCCTAGAGTGACCAATCATCCCATTTTGCCTGTGACTGAAGGGTTTTTGAGATGCAGGACGTTTAGTGCTAAAACCAGAGACTCCCAGGCAAACCAAGATGGTTGGTTACCCAAGAAGCTCTGTTCTCGATACTGGATATAAAGCAGTAAAAAAGACAAATGTGGTCGCTGCCCATATGGAGCTCTACAGTCTAGTGGGCTTTTATTGGGGGGATCCTAGTAATTACAAATAGGTTTGCAGCCTTTAACTATATTTTCAAGTCATTCAAGTTAGATTTTATTACACAGGAATCAAGTCCATCCAACACTTCCAGGTGCTAACACCACAAATCTCTCAGCACAGCTGGCTGTCCATGTGGAGGAAAGATGAAGGATTTGGAATAGGAGAGTAAGCAGAAGTTCAGTTCATGAATGTGGTCATTGTTTTGCCGGCTGTGAATTCCAACCAACTTTAATCACAGCCTGGACCAGTCATCTGTTGTTCTTGGATCAGCAGGCAGACTCTATCTTCAGGTTCTCAGCCCTCTTTGTGACACAGATTTTGACCTGTTGGGTGGAACAGTGCCTTCTGTGGAAAGGGCCAGGAGATGTCAACTTTCTCTGGGGGAGTATGGAGGTAATCTGACTGTGGCATCTGCTAATGTAGCCATTGCAGCTTAGTGGGGATATGGCTTTTTCTCCATCATTGATCCATATGCATTCCTCCTATAGCTGGATACTGGATTAAAGAGAAAAACCCTCTCACTCTTGGGTCAAGGGCATATGATGACTTATTCTCCCTCTTAGAATGTCAACCCTTCTCCCAGGTAGATACAGTCAGCCCTCTGTATCCACAGGAAATTCAAGGACAAAGTCTATTTAAGAAAAAATTTAAAGAAGTTAAAAAAAAAAAAGAGCCTACATGGCACAAAAGGAGGCATAGCGTAGTATCTCATGAACAACAGCAAGGGTCACCCTATAACAAGGTGTGAATCAATATTCTAAGTAAAGTAAGTTAATGGCTTTTTTAGAAAACTTCAGCCACATTGCAAGGAAATATCTCTTTATACAGCAGACCCTCTTTATCGGCGGGTTCTGCATCCATGGATTCAACCAACGGCAGATCAAAGATAGAAAAAATTCCAAAAAGCAACTTGAGTTTGCCACATGCTGGCAACAACCTACATCACATTTACATTGTATTTACAACTATTTATATCGTATTTACACTGTATTAGAAATAATCTAGAGATGGTTTAAAGTATAAAGGACGATGTGCATGGGTTAAATGTAAATACTATGCCATTTTTTATTTTATTTTATTTTTTTTTGTGGTACGCGGGCCTCTCGCTGTTGTGGCCTCTCCCGTTGCGGAGCACAGGCTCTGGACGCGCAGGCTCAGCGGCCATGGCTCACGGGCCCAGCCGCTCCGCGGCATGTGGGATCTTCCCGGACCGGGGCACAAACCCGTGTCCCCTGCATCGGCAGAATACTACGCCATTTTATATAAAGGACTTGAGCATCCCCACATTTTGGTGTCTGTGAGGGTCCTGGAACCAATCTCCCATAAATACCAAGGGACAACTGTAATATGCTCTTCTGAGTTTAATAATCTGAAGTTCCTGTGCCCCACAGTAGCTATCAACGCAACAAAGGCTTAAGGTCTTGGTTCCTCCATTCCCAGAATCAGTGGATTACTTCTTACTCTGTGGTGGACTTTTTCTCTTCTATCTCCAGACTTCATTTCTGTTTGGCTTTAGTAACCACCAATTAGTTTTCTACAATTGGCTAGACACCATGCTAGGTATTTTTTATATCCATTATCTTATTTAAACAATAACTCAAAGTAGATATTGTTATTCCCACTTCCAGATGAAGAAACCAAGGCACAGAAACATTAGGGAACTTTCCCTGGGTCACATATTATAAATGGACAGAGCATAATTTGAATCCCACATAATTTGAATCTCTCTCAGACCTTTCTGAGAGGTGGTTTGATGCTCTGAAAGGGAACAGATCTTGTACACTTAAAGATAAGTGTGAGGGCTTCCCTGGTGGCGCAGTGGTTGAGAGTCCGCCTGCCGATGCAGGGGACGCGGGTTCGTGCCCCGGTCCGGGAAGACCCCACATGCCGCGGAGCGGCTGGGCCTGTGAGCCACGGCCGCTGAGCCTGCGCGTCCGGAGCCTGTGCTCCGCCGCAGGAGAGGCCACAGCAGTGAGAGGCCCGCGTACCACACACACAAAAGAAATAATAAGTGTGAGAAGAACTTTGAAAAGAGAAGCAATTTTGGGTCTGTTTATTTCTAAATTTTGCTTGGGGAGAGGGCGGGTGGAACAAGGAACACACTCCAAATCAGGGAGAGCGGCTGGACAAAAGTGTTGGTTTATTGCCCTGCACTAGATCAAATGTTAACTTAATTTATAACTATATGTGAGTTTGTGCTTTGAAGCAATAAGGAATTAATTTAAAAACCACCTTAGAGGGTTTTAAGAATATTTTTTTCAATAAACAAAACTAAAATGCTTAATTTTATTTCCATGGAAATTTTTATGGCAAAGATGCTTTAAGTGGCCTAGAATTACCCTTTGGAAAGATACAGACCAGAGTAGTTAGGGAGTTCTCTCTTTGTTGTTCCTCCTGGGCAGCTTTATCACTGAGGCACAGCATTGTGGGCCTCCGAGCCTGACCACACCACTACCCATGCCTTCCGTCGGTACAGTGGTAGGACATTGCAGGGACCCCAGAACAGCCTTTACAAATGAGGCAAGAAAAACCTACAGCCATGTATCCCCAGGGTCTTGCCGATGGCCTGATTTGTAGCAGGTACTCAATAATTTTATTGAATAAATGAAAAAGTGAACAAATAAATAAAGCGATTTTTTTAGAAGGTCACACAGCAGGGACAAAAATCCAGCGTCCTAAATCTTCACTCCATCCTTGATCTAGTTACATCATTCTCTGGGTAAGCCTGGCCAACTTTAAAATAGACATTTGGATATCAGAATGAACAGGGCACTGTGCCTGACTTAAGCAATACCCCAAATTGAATTACAGATGTGGAAAAGATCGAGTTGGTGAAGACCTTCTGCTATCTAGATGCCAAGACCCTTCGGTGTGGTTGGTTTGATTTCTAATGAGCATCTGCTCCAACTCACCAACCCCTTTACACTTTCATACAATGCACAGCTCACGTTACAAAGTCAACAATTCTTTATTATCTGCGTGGCCATTCACTCTTTTGCTGTCTGTCCCTGGTAATTGTTTAATCTGGCTTCCCCTACCACATTTCTTGGCTGCCTGCTCCCCCTTGCCCCTGTCAATCAGGTTGTACTCAGGGAACGTAAAGGCACAGAGAGCATTCCAAAGTGAGTTATAATTGATGAGGTGTTTGTCTACTGCTTTGGATTAGCCCCATGCCCTGTATGGATACACACAGCTTTGGCTGGTTGAACAACCATCCATGGATAGGGGCGCATTCTAAGATTTAGTCTCAGCTTTCCATTGTCTGTGCTAAGAGAGGGGACAAGGAGTGTGGACGCACAGCAGATATATTTTTAAAAATCAAGGTATAATTTACACCCATTTTAATTCCACATTTTAATGAGTTTTTCCAATGCTCTACACCTGTGCTACCATCACCATACTTGAGACAAAGCACATTTCCAGCATCACAAAAGTGCACTTGGGCCTCATCTCTGTCAGTCTTCCCCTACTTTGGCCTCAGGCAACCACCAATCTTCTTTCTATCACTCTAGATTAGATTTGTCTTTTCTAGGGTTTCATGTAAGTGGAATCAGAGAGTATGTACTCAACAAAAGTTATTTTTACTTGACTTTGAAATAGCTTCTCTGATTTCCTTCCCAGTGATGTCTGGTTCAGGCTGATATTAAAATGAGTTCATGTTTCCAGCACCCACACTGATTTGACAGGGCGGGCAGAGCTAGGACTTGGAGGAAACCTGAGAGGTAAGAAGCAGAGGCTGATGAAAATAATTACTGGCAATGAGAAGAATGCTGGCTCTTCCCAGCATTGGTAGAATATGATCAAGAGTGTGTGACCACTTTGTGCCCTGAACCCGTTTTCAGTGTCGCTCAATACGGCTTTTCCAAAACCTAACTGCCTGGGAATTTTGCCTGCTTTGCCTCGAATGGGCATTTTATTTGGAAACTCCAGCCTCCAGCCAGCCTCTCTCAGCCATGGAGTCATTGCACCCTCTGGTGTAAACACAGGGATCTGTCACCCCCATGGCATGAGGCATCCCCACCCCACAGCCATCCATCACCCACCACAGCCCTGCCCTGGAATGTCAGCTCCCTCCAGCTGCTGTTAGGTTCATGGGTCAGAGCTGAGCTTGTGAATACATGAACGTACAGGGATCCCAAGAGTTCAAGCGCTTAAGAGAAGACAGGACCAGAGAGAAGGGAAACCCCAGAAAAGACAGAGCAAGCTAGACGTGAAAGATGAAGAGGTGAAGGGCAGAGGCCCAGCCTGAAAAACAAAGCAGGGAGGAATAGAGGGATGGAATTTCTTTTCACTCTGAGAGAAATCCTAAAAATTCACTCCTCTGTCCAAATAAATAGATTCAGACCCAGGCTATGAAAATCCTTGAAAAGTGGGTTTTAACAAGGAAATGCTGATAAATCTTTTCGACCACCTACAGCTCCAGGTGCTGCTGGACCTGCTTAATTCCTTTAAACCTCCAATAACTTGAACTATGGTGTTTAAAGTCTCATAAATCTTCACTAGCTTAAAATAGGGCTTCCCTGGTGGCACAGTGGTTGAGAGTCTGCCTGCCGATGCAGGGGACACGGGTTCGTGCCCCGGTCCGGGAAGATCCCACATGCCGTGGAGTGGCTGGGCCCGTGAGCCATGGCTGCTGAGCCTGCGCGTCCGGAGCCTGTGCTCCGCAACGGGAGAGGCCACAGCAGTGAGAGGCCCGCGTACCGCAAAAAAAAAAAAAATAGGGAAATATAAATCATGTTCAGGAGCTTAGGCGTAGAGAAAGAAGATGGGCATCCCAATGCCATTTAAAACCACACCACAGGCTTTTCATCAAATTATTCCAAGGAAAGCTGAAATGGGAAATGCTCAGGTTTCCGAGCTGTGGTTCCATGCGTTCTCAATTTGTTCTTTTTCCTTTTCTCAGGGGGTGAGGTGGAGTGTTAGGGAGTGTTGACAGGCTATTTAGTTGGAGAGAAAAAGACTGCAAAGACCTAGCACATTTAGTCCTATTTTTACACAAAATAAAACCAAAACCAAACAACAATAATTTTTAAAAAAACGAAACCTACTGCCAGAAGTTATTAGAAAACAGCACTGTTTCCAGTAAGGTAACAACATAAATGATGTCTAGTTTTTGTTAAAATATTAATTCATGCCAAAATATAAAAGTTATGGATACTATGCTACTAATAGTATATTTATCTATTTCTAATCTAATCTATCTATTTCTAATCTAATCTATTTCATCCTCACAGTAGCCCCATGAGAAATATTATTTTCTCTGTTTTACAGATGAGGAAATGAGGTTCAGATGGTTTAAGTAACGCACCACCAAGTCGCACAGCCGGTAAATGATAGAGCAAAAGTTCAAACCCAGAGTTTGTTTTGAAAGCCCTTATCTTACACAGGATGCCATCTATTGGGCTGGCCAAAAAGTTTGTGCTTTTCCATAACATCTTACAGCCTACCCGATACCTTCTGGGCTGCAGTGGAACCAGCCACAGACCACCTGGAATAATCCCATATATCATGCTCTGAGAATTGATGTGTTTTCCTCTTTCTCTTGCTTGGCCTGGTCCCATGAGCTTTTCAAACCCCAAAGTCTTAGAAAAGTCTGCTATATTAGTTGAATCTTTACTCAAAATTCAGACAATGCAGAGAAAATGAGAGTCCCTCACTTGTGTTGCTTGCTGCAAGTCGCAGTCTTCTTGCCGTGGTGTACTACCAAGTGACCCTGGAGAAACCTCTGAACTTTAGTTTCCTCACCTATTTAATAAGGATGTATATGACCCACCTTTGGGGTTGTTATGAGGATTAATGTGTGGGAAAGCAGTCTGGAGACTGCAAAGGCCAAGCAATTGCTGGGTCTTATAATGATTATGGTACCTTAAATATAATAAGGAGGAACAGCCCCTTTCCCATGCCAGCTTCACAGACAAGAGAAAAGGGAAAAGACATTTCGGTCACTCGGATGGAGACCAGAACTCATTTCAAAACACTCATCATTGAAAGACCTGAGAGAGGGAAAATACATGTCTCTCTACCATCACTTCCCAAACTGTCTTCAGTGGGGTATTGACAGATGGTTCCTCCAAAAGTCTGTGGCCAGAGAGATTTGGAAAACACCGTATATGTGATCCCTCCCTCAGGGAATCACAGTGTACTCTGTCTTAAAGGTCCTGAGAAGTCCTACCATAAAATAGTCTCTGCTTGATCCAGCAATTCCCAAACATTTGACCATAGGAACTTTATTTTGGGGTTTCCACTTATTAAGCATCTCCCAGAACACGAGGGAACACAGTGTAGGGGGTGCCATTCTCAATATCCACAGTTCCTCTCACTCACCGTCAGCACAGAATCGGATCTACTCTCATTCATTCCACTGTGACCCGTGTTCCTTCATCAAACACTCACATCACAATGAGGAGACCCCCAACGCCTGTGAACATGTTGTTACAATACCAGGCTCTTCACAGGGGAGAGTATATGCAGCACATCCCACAGATCTCTGGGTTCAGTCCCCACTGCCTCAGACAAAAACAGAGGAACAAGAAGAGGAAGGGGTGCCTGTCTCATTTAGCAGCTCTTCTGCAACGTGTGTTTAATGATGCTAACTTAACACTAGAGAATCGTCTTCATTTGCTGTCCTTCAGAAGCCGACCTTGAAACAAGGATTTGAGAGCAAGTAGTTTGTTTGGGAGTTAATCCAAGGAAATACCAGCAAGAGAGTGAGGAAGTGAGTCAGGAAGGGGAAGACAGCCAATAAAAAGTGAATTATTAAGCCAACTATAGCTTAAGTAGACAGCTATAGCTTAAGCCTACAGGGAAACAGTGTAAAACACACACTTCAGCATTATCCCACCCACGGGATGAGGTTGCTGGGATAGTCACACATCATCTCCCATCACTCGTTGGTTGAAGGATGCTCTGGGTTAGTGGGGGGGCGTGCAGGGCAGTTAAACTTCCAGAACTTCTGAGCCCCCAGGTATCTTGGGCATAGTAACCTTCCAGGGTTCCAGGTAAAGTCTTCAAGCACCAACTTGTAGATACGTGCAGTTGGACGATGTCTGGAGCCCACTGAAAATGATAAAACCTGAGAGATATGGGTCTGCCTCACCGTGTCTCATACTTGCTTTGTATTTTCAGATGGGAAAACCAAGTTTGAAGAAAGTTAAATGTACCCTTACTTCCTGAGCAGCTGTTCCAGGTATTTTTGAGGTGCAGGGTGGGCAGAATGTGACCTTGAGTCTATAGTCCCAGGCCAAGAAGATAACTGAGCCGAGGACACAGGCGACCGACCACCTCTCCTCTTCCCCCTGAGACAGTGGCTATTGGACTTTTTCTGGCTCCACATCACTAATATTGCTCATTACAAGCAGTGATTCTCAACAGCTGAAGGTGAGGAGAAGCTACATTCCACCAGAGCTGTGCATGGGAATCCAGGGGGTCAGAATCTGTACTTAAAATATCTGTTTATATGACTGCCTCACTCCCACACCTGATGCTAGGTCACTGTGATAGCGGTAATAGGAACATAGGATGGGCTAAGGACTGATCAGATGAGACAAGTCAATGTGCCTCCGAAACCAGCAACTATTTCAGCTGAAGGCATCTCTTTCATCTAAACATATAAGAAAAGTTACGGTGCGGCAGCAAAGGAAGAAGTTTTCACTGTAAGCCAAGGATGTTTGAGTGTTTCAAGAAGTTGGCAAAAGACCAGAGTTTAGGAGAAGCTTCAAGCAAAATTGTAATTGACTCAATTTATGGTTGTTCAACTTAAGACCATCATTCAACATCCAGTTAAGTTGAAAGTCAGAGGTTCCCTGTTCTGTTTCAAGGGATTATTACTTTCTGTTCCCTTTTCCCCAAATCTTACCTGCTACCCTTCCTCTTTCCTTGAGTTCATTCCGATTATATAACATTTACAGATGTGGCTAAATTTGGAGCAATGTCAGTAATTTATACCGAAGGGAACTCAGTTACTTTGTCTCCACAGTGTTCCAAATTATAAAACCTGATTATACCTATGGATTGAACCTCTATTTCATCAGGTTATGGAAAATAAGTTAAAGAGAAGGAAAGGCAGCATTTTAGGAAGGGCCAGGGTAGAGATTCCTCCACCTAAGTTGTGCTTCTTTTACCAACATTACATCAAATGATTCTTTGGCCCTTAATAAAAGTAGCCATCGGTGCTTATAATTTTCTCTCCAAGTTCCTAAGCATTTTAACTCCAAGTGCCTCCTCTCTTGGTTGACATCTTCATTCCTGGATACAGCTTTCAAGGGAGGCAGCAACAATACTGCTTCGCCTGATTCTGACCTCTCCAAGCTGGGACTTCTTTTCACAGCTCCTCTAAAAACAATGGCCTATACACCATTCATGATGCTAGAGATACAAGAGTGGAAGAGTGGCTTTCAGATATTGACTAAGAACCTCCATCCATCTACCCTTTATCCCTGGGAAGAGAAGGAACGCAAGCCATCTTTACTTCTCCCCATGTCCCTCACCTCTGTACCTCAAGAAGAGGTCATGCCAGTGTGATGGAGAGATCTTAGCACACTGAGTGGGAGTGGCTTAGAAAAGATGGTGGGCCCCTCTCTGCCACCCTCCTTTCTCCCTATTCCCTTTGCATTGCTGAAGAGGGCATCTGGCTCACAGTTTTCTTCTCCCATGCCTGCTGCAGTGCATTCATCTTTTTGGCGTCTTGGCCCATGAAGGTGCCCAAACTTGGGTTTGTGCTTAGGAGAAGGAACAGCATAGGTAAGCCTCTGGCCTCTGCGTTGTGCTCTAGGCCACCTAACAGAGCTTTCAAATGCAAGCTCCTTCGTCATTGCTCCCTGTGCATGTATTATCCTTAGGAACCTTATGGAGAAGAGAGAGAGAGAAGATTAGGTGCCTTGTTTGGGAAAAGGATTTGGGCATTTCCGAGGTGTCCTGGCCTTCTAATTCACCAACTGTTAATGTTTTGCCACATTTGCTTTATCTATATGTGTGGTATGTTTGCACGTGTATGTTGGGGTGTTTTTATTTTTTCTTGTTTTAAACCATTTGGAAATAAGTCATAACATCACGGTTACCATTTTAACCGTTTTTAAGTATACAATTCAGTGGTACATTGTTGTGCATCCATCTCCAGAACTTTTTCATCTTCCCAAACTGAAACTCTTCCATTAGGCAACAACTCATTCCTCCTTCCACTAGCTCCTGGCAACCACCATTCTGTTCTCTGTCTCTATGCAATTTGACTACTCTAGGTAACACAGATAAGTGGAATCATGCAATATTTGTCCTTTTGTGTCTGGCTTATTTCACTTAGCATAATGCCTTCAAGGTTCATCCATGCTGTAGCGTACGTAAGAATTTCCTTCCTTTTTAAGGCTGAATAATATTCCATTTAACATATATACCACATTTTGTTTATCCATTCATCCATTGATGTCCACCTGAGTTGCTTCCACCTTCTGACTATATTAAGTAATGCTGCTATGAATCTTGGGTACACAAATATGTGTTCGAGTCCCTGCTTTCAATTCTTTTGGGTATAAACCCAGAAGTGAGATTTCTGGATCATGTGGTAATTTTATATTTAATTTTTTGTGGAATTACTATACTGTTTTCTACAGAGGCTGCACCACTTTACATTCCCATCAGCCATGGTTCCAATTTCTCCACATCCTCACCAACACTTGTTATTTTCCATTTTTTTAAATAATAGCCATTCTAATCGGTGTGATCTCATCGCGGTTTTGATATGCATTTCCCTAATGGTCAGTGATGTTAAGCATATTGTCATGTGCTTATAGACCAGCTGTACATTTTCTTTGGAGAAATATCTTTTCAAGAGTTTTGCCCATTTTTTAATCTAGTTCTTATTTTTGTTGTTGTTGAGTGGAAGTTCTTCATATATTCTGGATATCAATCCCTTATCAGATATATGATTTGCAAATATTTTCTCCAATCCCATGGTTTCCTTTTCACTCTGCTAATTGTATCCTTTGATGCATACAAGTTTTTCATTTGGCTGTAGTCCAATTTATTTTTTTCTTTTGTTGCCCATTGGTGGCTACTAGAAAATTTTAAATTACCTGTGGTTCACATTATACTTCTGTTGGACAGTGCTGGCCTGAAAGTTTGATTAGATTCACTTTGGGTGAGAATATGTTACAGATGATGCTGTGTACTTCACAGTGTATCCCAGCAGGAGGTATACAATTTCAGGTTGTTCCACTAGTAGTGATGCTAAGTTTGATTGTCTGGTTAAAGTGGTAACTTTCATATATTTGGATTACAAAGTATATTTTTGCCTTTGCAGCTTCCAAATAATTTGTGAGATGACACTTTTTACCAGAATATTTTTTTAATTATCATCAAACCTTCTTAGCTCTCTTAGAGAAACCAACATCTACAGATCAACACTAAGGTTAATCATCAATGAGTCAAACCCTGAATGCATGACCTTCCTAGGGAGGGCAGTTCAGATAACTCTTGGCCTTTTTAGCCCTTGACTTTTTCATGGCTGCAACAGGCAGAAAACACACCATGCCTGACCTTCCCCAACCTCCTTCCTAATGGCAATAAGTAATCCATAGCACTCACTTGGGCCAGTCATTTCCATTGTAACTGTCCCTAAAGCTTACCCAGCTCACCTTTCCTGTCTTGTTATTGGCAACAACCTACTACTCCTGAATTTTGGAGAGTTCCCCAGGGGAGTCTCTCATGCACTCAAGAACCTCTCTTTTGTTTTTCAACTCTGTCCCCACTTCTTTTTTTCTGTGACCACACTAACATCTGTGCCAAGGCTGGTGGCTCTCGGAGCTCCCAGATCTGCAAACTCCCATGGTGCCAAAGATGCCCTACACTTCCCAGAGTCTCCCCTGGTTAAAGCCATGCTGGGTCTATGTCAGGTGGAGAAGACCACCTCTGTAGGGCACTTTTCCCCTGGGTGCCAAGATAGCACCTCTGTTTGTATTCCTCTGCCTCACAGCATCAGTTGTGAAATCATGTTTTTCAGTTCTTGAGTCTCAAGAACTTGGTTCATCATAAATATCCAGGATAGACACCTTGCTTTCTTCTGATCTCCCTTGTCTTTCCAGGGGACTGAGCAAAAACACCTTCCTTCTTCCTTTAGCCAAATCAGTTCTTAGCACTCCTGCCCACTTTTCTTCAGAGGGATATGAAATTCATTTAGGCTCCAGATGGGACAACTAGTCATATTCTACATTACAGTCCTAAGTAGGAGAGAACCACTCAGTGAAATTTCTAAATTTTCTTCTATATGTTTGTGTGGCCACGAACCCATATGGCTGATGATATAATCAAAGGACTCCAACTAGGTCTTAAGAGTTATTCCCATTACAGATAAAAAGAGATGCTACTGACCTTTTCCAGGAAAGACCCACGACCCAAGGATATCAGAGAATAGAGGAGGAAGTTAAGATTATGCACAAATGCTCTAAAATCTTAAACCATTCTAAAAGAAAACATAGGAGAAAATCTTTGCAACCTTGGGGTACGAAAAGATTTTTTAGTGTACAAAAAAGATAGAACAAAAAGTTAATAAATTGGACCTAATCAAAAATTTTAAATGTTGCTCTTTGAAATACATTGTTTATAAAATGAAAAGTTATGCCACAAAATGGGAGAAAATATTTGCAATATACATATCTGGCGAAGGATTTATATCCAGAACATATAAAGAACTCTTTCAACTCAATAAAAATACAAAAAAATGCAGTTTTTAAATGGGCAAAAAATGTGAAGCAACACTTCATGAAAGAAGATATGTGAATGGCCAATAAGCACATGAAAAATGCTCCAAATCATTAGTTGTGTGCTAATTAAAATTATAATTATATATTATTTCACACCCATTAGAATAGCAAAATATTTAAAAGACTGACCATATCAACTGCTGACAAGGATGTGGACAAACTGGAGTTCTCCTATAATACTGTTGGGGATGTAAAATGGTACAACCACTTTGAAAAAGAATGTGGCAATTTTTTAAAATGTTAAGCATACACCTGTCATTTAATCCAGTCATTGAACAACTATTTATCAAAGAGAATTAAAGTAAACATGAAAGTTTGTACATGAATATTCATAGCAGCTTTAATCATAACAGCCCCAAACAGAATGCAACTTAAATGTCTCTCGACAAGGAAACAGATAAAATGTCATGTACTCATACAATGGAATACTACTCAGCAATAAAAAAGTATAAATTATTGATATGCCAATAGGATGGATGAATCTCAAGATAATTATGCTGGATGAGGGACTTCCCTGGTGACACAGTGGTTAAGACTCTGAGCTCCTGATGCAGGGGACCCGGGTTCTATCCCTTGTCAGGAAACTAGATCCCACATGCATGCAGCAACTAAGAGTTCACAGGCCACAACTAAGGAGCTGGCGAGACGCAACTAAGGAGACCACCTGTCGCAACTAAGACCCGGCGCAACCAAATAAATAAATATTTTTTAAAAATAAGCTAATGTATACTTAGCCATTGGCACAAAATAGACATTTAATAAATGCATTTTGAAAAATTATGCTGGATGGAAAAAGCCAGACACAAAAGAGTACATACTGTAAAATTCTATTCATGCAGAATTCTGGAAAACGCAAACTTTCCTATAGTGACAGAAAGGAGATCAGTGGTTCCATGGGGCTAGGGGCAGAGGGAAAGATGGGCTGCAAACATGTCTAAGGAAACCTTTGGGGGATGCTGGAAATCTCCTGTGGATTGATTGTGTTGGTGGATTCCCAGGGGTATGCATCTGTCAAAATGCATCAAATTGTATAAATTTTCAAAGTGGCAGAGAGAGTTAAGGGAGAGGGGGATTTGGAAGCTGAGAGCCCCTCATACCCCCAGGGAAATTCAGAGAAGATCTCTTTCTTTGTATGGGAGGGCTATGGGAGGTTGGAAACAGGCTGGACTGAGTGCCAGATAACTATAGTCAGAGGAGGAGAGATCACCTCTGCCAATAAGGACCACTCAACAGTGATCAGTCCAAGCCCCTGTGAGCCCTGCACACATCCTTCCTGTCTGGAAGGCTTTCCTCTTCCCAGCCACATTCATCACTTCTTGTAAGACTCTCTTTCTCCAAGAATTATTTTCTAATTTATTCCCAACCGTTCTGCATTCACAGCATGATTTCCACTAAATCACCTATACTTCCCTTCACGGCTACTTGTTGCCCATAAATATATGTGCTTTTTGAGTCAGCTATTATTAAGCATTGGCAAGGAGGTAGGGAAATCAAACCCTCATCCATAGCTGGTACAGCCATTCTGAAGGAGAACTGAGTACCTTAAAATCTACCAAGCCCACTAATAGGTATACCCCCAGAGAAATTCTTCCTGGGGAACACAGGAGATGTGCCCAAGGAGGTTCATTACCTCAGTGTTGGGGGCCAACTAGGTGTCCATCTCTAAGGCACATGCAAGTAAAACTTGGTATATGCATACAGCAGAGTAATGAACTAGATATTCATACAGCAATCTGGATTGAACTCAAGAACAGAGTTGAGAGAAGAAAAGTAAAAACAGAATGAGATTTATAGCCAATTCCATTTATGTATTACACACCCACATAAACAGCTTTGTGTATTTTTGTAAGGGTGCTCATATATCTAAATAAACATCTGTCAGACGGATTGGAAGGACTGTATTAAATACATTAGAGTGGGTGCCTGTGGGAGGAGGGCAGGAAGACTGGGAATGGTGGGTGAAGGAAAAAACATTAAAATTAAATATTTTTTCTTAAAAAGAAAGAGGGTCGTTCCATGGACAGATGATGATATTCCATGAACTGAGAATGGGATTAACTCAAGCATGTGCACCTGAATCCCAAAGGATACAAAAAAGAAAAAAATTAGAGATAGATGATAGGTAGACAGATGATTGATAGATAATAGATAGATAGGTAGATAGATAGATGATAAATTTTGCCTTTCACATTCAAAATGAAAGAACTAACTGTTCCCTGGTGTGGTGTATTAGTTTCCTATTGCTGCCATAACAAAGTTCCACAATTTTAGTGGCTTAAAACAACATAAATTATTGTTGTACAGCTCTGCAGGTAACAAGTCCAACAGAAGTCTCAATGGGCAAATATCAAAATGTCATCAGGGCTGCGTTCCTTTCTGGAGGCTCTAAGGGAAATCCATTTCCTTGCCTTTTCCAGCATGTAGGAATCACCCACATTCCTTGACTCATGGCCCTCTTCCTCCACCTTCAAAGCCAGTAAAGGCAGGTCTAATTTTTCTTAAATATCCTTCTCTGACTCTGACCTTCTTTTCTGCCTCCCTTTTCCACTTTTCAGGACCTGTGTGATTACATTGAGTCCACCTGGATAATCCAGAAATATCTCCATAACCTAAAATCGTCTAACTCCCCAACACCATGTAAGTTAACATATTCACAGGTTTCAGGGGTTCACAAGTCCCATGTTGACATTTTGGGATCCACTATTCTGCCTCCCACACCTGGGCATATGGAAAATCATGACAAGCACAGAACCACATGTCCTTTGTTATTTTAAGTCAGTTATTCAGCTAAATAACAAAAACAAAAGGGTGTTGAGCCCTACTGTATGCCAGATCCCTGTGATAAGAGCTGAGGTTAGCGCAGGGGTCAGGGATTGCGAGTTTGATGATTTCTCCCTCCCTTTCAAACAAAATTCCCATTCTGGCTTATTTTAGCTAAGGGATAAATGAGAAGTAATCTGCTTAAACCATTCTCATTACATTGTAAATGACTGGCCTATGGTAACCTTCTAGAAGAGACGTTTACATTCTTTTTTAAAGGAGCATCCTAACGCAGTGCTTCTTTTTTTTTTTTAACACCTTTATTGGAGTATAATTGCTTTACAATGGTGTGTTAGTTTCTGCTGTATAACAAAGTGAATCAGCTATACATATATATATATCCCCATATCCCCTCCCTCTGCATCTCCCCCGTACCCTCCCTATCCCACCCCTCTAGATGGTCACAAAACACCGACCCAGTGCTTCTTAACCTCTAATGAGCATACAAAACAGCTGGGAATCTTGTCAAATGCAGTTCTGATCCAGTGGGTGTAGCATGGGGCCTGAAACTCTGCTTTTTGACAAGCTCCCTCCCAGGTGGTGCTGATGTGGCCTGTCCAGGTCGCCAGGTGGAGGAGCACAGCCCTAACTCAAATAAAGCTCTAACCCTAAGCAATACTTAGTCTGACCTTGCCGCCGATCTATCCTTATGAAGGGTTTGCCTCCATCTAAGAGTTTATCATCGTCAATCAGTTTGCCAAAACATCACACTTTGTCACTGACAAAACACCTGTAGTAGAGGGGACACTCTGCCTATTGGTAATGGCCTTGGTTTCCCACCAAGGTTTCTGACCAAGACTCAAATTTATCCTTAGATATGGAGCATACTATTCACAATCCTTGATATAATAGTGAGTCACTTGTCTCCTAGACCAGGACTTCCAATATCCAAGGCTGACAACCCGCAGACAGTGACCCAATGACCCAGTACCTGGATTCATACATATTGTCGGAAATTTATAAGGTTTGAGCTATTTAAGGATTCCCTAGACAAGGGGATAAAATCTGATTTAAGATTCAAAGTTATCTGTTGAACGGGGTTGAGCTTTTGCATACTAGCTCCTTTGGGGCAGTGGGGAGAGATGAGCAAGGAGCAACAGAACCTCTACAGGTAGCTTAGAGATCATCTTGATAGGGACCTCTGGCCCATGAAACAACCTTAGTAAAGTTCAGGAACCAATGAGAGGACACATGATTGCATCAAGGTGAATTGATAATGTAATGTGTAAGGTAAACGAATGCAGCGTGTTCCTGTATATACCACATGGCTGCTCCTGATTCCTGAGCTTGGGCAATACTACTTCAGAGAACACTTCTCAGTATTGGCGCACTTGGATGTCCTCTGACCTACGACCTCCCCAAATCTTTGTTTTGGCCTCAGAAAGAGATCACATTGGGGAAATGAAGCAGATCCATACCTGCAGTTCCATACCTTCTATCTGCAAGACAGCTAGGTCCATCTCATCTCCTTGGCCGAGTGCTGTTATGTTGTTCCCCTCAAGGCCTCCTTGAGGAGCCCCCATTTTATGTTCTCTCTAGGTCTCCTTCCCATCTTATCCTGGGTGGGTAATTGCTAAAAACTCTCTTGTATGGGCTAACACTACTGGGGCCCCCTGCTCTACTCTCAGCATTCATCCGAGTATTAAAATATAGAATTTTACCCCTGGCAGCAGCTTTTAAGACACAGTCTAATATGCATCAGTGTATGGATAAAGAAAAGGAAGTCTACAGAGGGGAGTAAGTAGATCAAGATCAACTGCAGTTCATGGCAGAGTCTATATCCAAACCTAGCTCACAGAGGTCAGGTGACTTGTTTGAGGTCATATGTCCAGTTGATGGCAACACTGAGTCGAGAACCCAGCTCCAGCTCCAAGACTTTTTTCCACTACAGCCTCCTTCAACCACAGCTAGACCACCACTGCCCACCCCTGATGGGAGGACCCCCCATTATTGATTCACTAATGCCTTTGAAGATATTCACCTTGAGGGCTGAGGGTCAAGGTCTGCTTTGGGCGAAAGGGTAAATGGTGCTACCTGGGAATGCTACTGACCAAGTCTGGTCTTTTATCTCATGACTGTGTTAGCCTTCCCACCTAATTCTGTTTTTATGGCTTAAGCTTTTTAATTCTTTTCCTACCCAATCCCTGTTTCTGGCCATGTGTGATTACTATCCTGCTATTTCAAGTTTCTTTCCAGTTGGGTAAGTCTCCACTCTTTTTCCTAGCACAAGGTTTTTCCTTTTGATTTCATCTCACCTACCTGGGGGTTGTGGTGCGGGGAGCAGCTTACCTTCGCACCCTTCTGTTCACGTCTCACTCACTTCTTTCCACCTCTCCACTTTTCACCACTGTCTTACTTCCCATTTCCTCTCTCCCTTCCACTTCTCTTGGAATGATGGCCCCTGAATTTCTTGCCCCCATCAAGATGGATGGCTTTCCTCCTTCTACTTAAGGGACGGGGGGAGCCGTGAAAGCCCCAAATGCCATCTTTCATCTTATTTCCTATTTCAGCACATATCCTATTTATAACTCTGCCTCCTTCTTAGCAGATTGACACAGCACTCTGCCTGGTTCCCAGAATAAATGCAATTCAAGAATGAGTGGCAAGTCCAGGCTCCCAGGATTCTTCTGTAGGCAGGCATTTGTTAGGAGTGTTGCTGCCAGCACTGGAGAGGTGTCTCTGCTGCATCTGTGCTTCTCTGAGCCCATCCTCCGCTGTCCTGGAAACTCCTCCCATAGAGGACTTTCTTCGTAGCAGATTTCACTTCCTGATCATGTTAGCACCAGCTTACATTAAAGGTGTTTTTTACTCCCCTAGCATACACTGACTACACTATAAAAGATACTTAAGAAATACTTGTTGGGTGAATGAATGTTGGCATATTAATAATAGGTCATAACTGAGTTTGTAGGAAGCCAATTTGGAATTATAGCTGATCGTCAAAGTGAACAATACACATTAAAATTCACATTTTAAAAATAAAAACCAATTTCATATTACACCCAATATTGCTGATGTTCCCAAATCATTATAAAACATGAATGAAGGAGCACATTTACAGAGCAACTTCCACTACTAGGAACTGTACTTTCGTTAAATGATTTCATTTATTCTACAACCTCCGAAATAGGTACTGAAATTATCCTCATTTGGGGGTAAAAAAACACAGACTCAGGTAGGTGAGCAGTTTGGCCTAAGTCACAGAAAGAGTAAGTGAATTCAACCCAAGCTATGTGCCTTCAAAACTCACTTTAAATACTGAGGGAGGATTTGGGGGTCTCTGAACACAGCATCTAAAGTAGCACACGCTAATAACTTCTGGTTCAGAAGTTGTCTATTTCTTTCCTGTCTATTCCTTCCCTTGTCTATTTCTTTCCTGCCTGGCACATAGTAGATGCTCAAACAAATATTTGTTGAATTAAATAATTGAATGTACCATTTAGACTCAGTTTCTTAACCTGGCATTATTCTAATTTTCCGGGCTTGACGTACACACATCAGAAGAAACCCAGCATCGAGCCTTGGAGGGTTATCAGATGGGGATGCACGAGCCAATGTTTCTGTCTTCATAAAGGAAAACAGATATGGGATGAAACCTTCACAGGCAGGATTTAGGTCAGAACTAAAGGAAACACTGTAAGATACTGGAGCGGGCCACTGAAGAAAACCAAATGTTTTGTCTACAGATCCCCATCTCTCTGAGATAGGCCAGATTCCTGCCTGCTGGGAAGGCTCTGCTTCTGAGGGTCTGCAGAGGCACCAGAAGCTGCTCGTCTGCAATTGTGGTAACAGTAGGAAGAGTGCTGCAGAAGCTGCCCTAGTTCAACGGCACCCTCTTCACAGTAACGTGGAGTTGTTAGTTCCCTTGATTGCTCTCTGATGCGTAGCTTTAATTGTATCCTTGCTTTTATGGAGAGAATAGAATCATGTTCCCAAGAGGAGAGCTAGGTAAACCCACTCCCAGCCTCCAATACAAAGAGGAGACTGCAGAAACTGCTGCTGCATGGGTGGGCACAGGAGAAAGGTGACGAGGGAGGACAGCTACCTCCAAAGGTGTGGGGTTTATGCATGGAAGGATCACTGTCCCCTTCGCCTCCTCTAAGAGTATAAACAGCAGAATTGTATTCATAGGAAGCTGCCTGGAAATTGCATAGGAAATTTCCTATGCATAGGAATTGCCTGTGGAGGAGGGTTTATGTGGTGCTGAAAAGCTACCATCCTCTGGAAAAGCTGTCCCTCACCCACACTGGAGCTTCCATGGACTAATACCACTACTGACATAATTGTCTATTGCCTTCCTCAATTTTTATGCATGTTTCTATGCATTGAGATCATACTGTATATACATTTTGCAATCCGCCTTTTTCACTTAACACTGTAGTTTATAAGCCTTGGAGGGTGGGAGGATTTGGTAAAATCCAGCCATTTTATAGTTGAGGGTGATATCAGGCAGAAACAGCAACAACGACCAGCACTGCTGGGTCGGCTCCTGGGAGCTGGACCAGCCCTGTCCCACCGGTGGTAGGGTTCACCCATTTATACAACTTCATGAGGCAGTAGGCAGTGGTTGGCTCTAGGAGTAAAGCAGTTTTTTAAAAAAAATCTGCTCTTAACTTTGTTTTCCCAAATTTCATAATAAACCAATATCACCTTTATAGTCAGAAAAAAATTATTGTAATTGTTTCTTCTCTGTGCTGCCAAGAAAGCAGCAAGGCATTAGAATCTGAACCAGCCGCAGAAGAGGAAGCCACCCAGGCTCATCTCACCACGCTTCAGGCTCTCCATCTAATGGGAAAATCACCCTGGACCCTCTCAGAGTAGAGACTGTAACACCATCACTATCATACAGAGAAGGTATATGGGACAAGGTAAAGAGATTAGCAGCCTGGATCTGGGAGGTGGCTGAGCTTCGTGGTCCACAGCTGCCCAAGCCTCCAGAGGCACCCCCCACACACACAAGCCTCTCAGAGGAAGAGCATTTCATTCACCTTATTTATGATCATAACCTCCCGACGTAGGCATCATTGAGAACAGATTGGAACCCAGGTATCTTTAGACCCTGAAAAAAGCTACTTTCTTTTCCCATCGCTCACTTACAGAGCTGACTAATTCATTATGCACAGAAGACACAGTGCCTAGGGACCAAAATACTTTTAGGGGTCCATAAAAATGTTTTAATATATTATATCAATGTATTTGCCATATGCCAACACAGTTGTAAAATATAAGTTTTGATGTTTTTAATGGTGGAAGGGGCCCACAAAAGCAAACGTGCCCCAGATTCATGAAAGTCATAATGTGGTCCCACTCAGCCTACGTCAGCTTTGTTTTTTCCGGGCCCCACTATGAAATCACCAAGGTGGATTGTGGACCAGAATGCCTACCATTCCTCTTCTTTATCTTTCTGGTACAAAGGAAACAGAACTTGAGTGTGGATATCTGGCATGACAAATAACCAGAGCCGTGAGGTGAGACTGAGACCTCCACAGTAGAGTTAGGCAGATGGAGACATATTTCGCAGACAGCAGAAGAAACAGGTCTTTTAATTGCCCACACAAGCAACCATTATAACACAGGAAGGACAAGAAGCCATAACTCTAGGAAATAACTTGGCATTTTCCCCTTTTCTTAAGAATGATCATCCCTTATTCCTTAGGATAAGGTTTCTGTAAAATGTGAACACGCCCTTTAATAACTCTGGTCCTTCCTTTCAAATTAGAGTTATAAATAAATAAGTACAATTTGCAAACCATTTGACTACATCCCTGTAGTTTCCCAAGATTCCCTGAGGAGGCACTTACACTAATTTTTGCCTCATTAATATTTAAATAAAACCTCGAATTGAATTGTGGGACAAACAGGCATTTACCAAGCACATGTTTGGGCACAATGCAGCACGAGTTTTAGACTTAGGGAACCAGTGGAACATTTGGTCTTTGCAGACCAGCGATAGAATAATGCAGCAAAGACTTTTGAAGGGAGAGAATATTGGTTTCAAGAGAGGAAGCCGGGGCAAAAACCCCCAGTTTTACTTGGAGTCCCTTATTCAGCAGCCACAAATACACAGACTGTCATCAGCTACCAGGAAGTAAGCGATAAGCGAAACAGAGCAGCTGAGCAGGCAACCTCAAGTCCCAAGCCCAAGCCTCAGTCATTTTTAAAACATCAAGGAAAAGTTACTAAGTTCAAATCACCAAGATACTTGTGCTACAAAAGACAATAAGTAATTTAAATTCCAAATGCTTTGTTTATAAAATGAGGTGATTTTTCAGTACATTTTGTTGTAATTTTCATCGGTAAACACTTATAGAGCACGGCACTTTGCCAAGAGAGTGTACACGATATGCTCAATAGCTCAAGCCACAGGGGTTTGCAATGTGTTTGGGAAACATGAGAAATACCAGATGTAAATGGATCACAGCAGTGTGGGGCGTACACGCTGAATGACACGGGAACAGTCCTGACTCTAAGATCTGCATGGGAGCCAAGAGAAAGGCGAATCCTCAAGTGACTGACGTGTCATCAAGGATCCAGCAGGAAGCAGATGGCATGCTCAAAGGATTTAACTGAGAGTTTAAGAAAATACCGTCTGGGGTGCGGGCAGAATTAGCCAGCTGATCACAGTGGCAAACAGGTCTAGCAGCAGTGGGATGCTGGTACCACTCTTGGCCTGAAGGGGCAGAGCAAGGAACGAGTCATGGAGCCCCACTAAGTGCTGCTGCCTGAAGAGGGGGTGCTCCATAGGAGTTGAGGCCAGAAGCTCAAGATGGGGCTTGCGTAGTAAATCCCCAACTGCTGGTCTCCTGCTGATGCCTCCCACAGGCCCAACCAGAAACTGGAGGGCAAGGGAGCCGGGAGATGCAGCCGTGGGGCACAGATCAGGAGAGACGAGTGGAGAGTGGACCCAGCGCACAGTCTGGACACCTTACTATGGGCTTTCAGAGAAAGGGGAGATTTCTTGGCGTAGAAATGGAAGGGGGAGGGCACCTTGGGCAAAGGAAGGCATGCATGTATAAAAAATGGGAAATAATTTATCTTTCAGCCAAGGAATGTGTGCAGAGTGCATTTCCTGAAGAGGCAGGCTGTAATGTTCAGGAAGCTTGGAGGGACAGACATTTGTGGTGGATAATGCTTTGTGCATTGCAGGATGCTTAGCAGCATCCTTGGCCTCAAGAGCACCCCACCCCCAGCTGGAATAACAAAAAGCATCTTCAGACATTGCTAAACGTCCCCTAAGGGGATGCAAAATTGTCCCCAACTGAGAACCACTGGGAAAAGAAAGGAAACGAGACTATAATCAGAAATCTGTTGAAACACAGGGCAGACAGGAGATTCTAAAGGCTTAGAACAATGTGGAACGGTAAGATGGACAAGAGAAGGACAAACGACACACACCCTTAAAAAGAGGAGCAGGCAGGCTGTGTGAGGAGGGGGGGAGGGGTCGAGGGTAACTTTCAGGTTTGCAGACTGGACAGCAGGGAGGATTATGTCTCCGCTGACAGAGCAAGGAAGGGCTGAGAATGGTCTTAAGCAAAAGTGATATGTCTGTTGTGAACTTATTTGAAGGAAGCCAAGGATGTTTAGACAAGGCACTGAGTTGAGAAGGGAGATTGGGACTAGAGGTGTAAATTTGAGTCATCTACACAGAGACAGACTTCTATCCTCCTATGGAGAGAAGGAAAAGTAGAGAAAACCAAGGACTATGGTTTTCTTTTTTCTTTTTTTTCAGGGGAGGAGGGGGGGCGTGGGGAGGAATGGTGTTCCTATTTAGAAGAAGAATGTGGGATGGAAACAAAAGGTTCCAGAGACAAGAAAACCAGGCAGTTTTCTGAGGGGGAAATGGGCTGAAGTCCAGCTCCTGCCCCACTCATCAGCTCCTTTGTCCCAGGGACTATGCCTGCTAAAAAGGAGAGACCACCTTCTTCTAATGTATACAAAGGTGCCACGTAGGGTGGGGGTGGTACTGAGAGACTCAAAGCCCCCCACAAAAGCCACAGGAGGGAGGGAAGTCAAGGAGGGAGGAGCCTTGTTGGTCCCACCTCCCCAGTGGTTAATGGTCCCCCTTTTTTTTTTTTTAATCACTCAAATCTGTAAAGAAGCAGACTTTGGGGGCTTCCCTGGTGGCGCAGTGGTTGAGAATCTGCCTGCTAATGCAGGGGACACGGGCTCAAGCCCTGGTCTGGGAGGATCCCACATGCTGTGGAGCAACTAGGCCCGTGAGCCACAACTACTGAGCCTGCGCGTCTGGAGCCCGTGCTCCGCAACAAGAGAGGCCGCGATAGTGAGAGGCCCACGCACCGCAATGAAGAGTGGCCCCTGCTTGCCACAACTAGAGAAAGCCCTCGCACAGAAACGAAGACCCAACACAGCAAAAATAAATTAATTAATTAAACTCCTACCTCCAACATCTTCTTTAAAAAAAAAAAAAAAAAGTAGACTTTGATTATGTAGACATTTTCACTTAAGTGGAATAGACAGTTTGTTCTCCATAAGTGAGTGGTAATAGGAGGTATTACCCCTCCAGAGTTCTGAAGAAAAAGTTACGCACAGATATAAGCGGGAGGATCATGGGATCCAGAAACACAAAGGGTATCTGTGCTTCTCTGTCTCTGTGCTTCTCTGTCTCTGTGGTTCTCTCTGAAGAAAGATGATGGATCTTCTTGCTTTTTTCCCTCACAAAGATTCATTTTGTGGTAGGCAGAACTCTCAGATGTCCCCCAAGATCATGGGCCCCTGGTGTATGTGCTCTGTATAGTCTCATCCCTTTGAGTGTAGGTAGGACCTGTAAATACAATGGGATACCACTCCCGTGAGTAACGTCATGTGGCAAAAGGGAATTTTCAGATGTAATCAGGTCTCCAATTAGTTGACTTTGAGTTGATCAAAAGGGAGATTATCCTGGATGGGCCTGAATTGATCAGCTGAGTCTTCAATACAGACAAGCAGATGCTCTCTGCGGACTGGAGGAAAGCCAACAGCCATGCTGTGAAATGCTGTGAGGGCCACGTAGCTGGGGCCTGAAGATGGCTTCTAGGGGTGGAGAGGGATCCCCGGCCAACAGCCAGGAAGGACACAGGGACTTCAGTCCTACAGCCACGAGAAACTGAATTCTGCTGACTACCAGTGAGCATGGGCCCCAAGCCTCATACCAGATGCAGCTGACACCTGAATTGTAGCCTGATGAGACCCTTAGCAGAGGACCCAGCTAGGCTTTTACTGGGTTCCTGCCCCAAGGACAATGAGATCGTAAATTTATGTTGTTTGTGATAATTTGTCATACAACAAAATAAAACGAATGCCTTTATGGAGAGAAATCACGTCCACAGGGGGTACTGGCTCCACAGGGAGACTGAGAGCCACACCACACAGCTGAGCCCCAGGAGTACATGGGGCCTGAGAGGAGACCAGACTGGGGTGCGACCGTCAGTACTCCTCGGTCCCAGCCTCACCATGACCCAAGCAGCCTGTAGGATGGGGCCACATCTCATTTCCTGGAGATGGCAAACTTAAACTTAAGATCTAGGAATGTGAACCATGACATAAGCCACACAGGAGAGGCAGAACTTACTTTCTGAGCTAAGATGGTGGTGACACAAGGACGGTCAGGAGTCTTACCCTCATGCCACACTTTTCCTTACTTGACCAAATACAACGTTAGCCCCTAAGACACTGAGCTAAAAAGGCTGAATGGACACTGAAGTATCACTTTTCAGGAGGGCCTCTTGGAAGTAGAAAGGAGGAGGAAGAAAAGTGGAAGGAGAGGAAAAAAAGGAGAACATTATTCAGTAAACAAATATTTATGGTGCCCATTATGTGTGCAGTCCTGTTCAAGGCCCCAGAAACACACATGAATAAAACAAAAACCCATGTACTCCAGTCAGAGAATATAAGTAAATTGATAAAAACAAATCTTTAAAAATACATAGCATGGGGCTTCCCTGGTGGCGCAGTGGCTGAGAGTCCGCCTGCCGATGAAGGGGACACAGGTTCGTGCCCCGGTCCGGGAAGATCCCACATGCCGCGGAGTGGCTGGGCCCGTAAGCCATGGCTGCTGGGCCTGCACGTCCGGAGCCTGTGCTCCGCAACGGGAGAGGCCACAACAGTGAGAGAGGCCCGCGTACCACAAAAAAAATAATAATAATACATAGCATGTAGTGATAGTAAAGTAGGAGGCTGGTATTAAATTTTAAATAGAGGGGGGAGGTCCATGAAGTCTCCCCCAAAAGGTGACATTTGAAATAGACCCAAAGGAGCTGGGGAGTGAACCATGTGATTATCTGAGCAAATCACATTCCAGGCAAAGGAAATACAAGTGCAAAGGTCCTGGGGCAGGAGAGGGCCTGGCCTTGCTAAGGAAGAGCAAGACACCCAGTGCCGCTGGAGGGAAATAAGGAAGAAGAAAATGATGGATCCAGATAATTTAAGGCCTTGCAGATCATTTTGTCTTTTGACAAAGTGAGGTGGAAGTCATTGAGGACTCTGAATGGAAGAGTGATGAGATCAGTCAGGTTTTCAAAGAATCGCTCTGGCAGCTGAGCTGAAAATAGACTATAGAGTGGCAAGGGCAGAAACAGAGAATTGAGTTAGGAAGGCACTGCAGTGGTCCAGGTGTGAGATGAGGTTTACTCTAACCAGTGTGTTGGTGGTAGAGGAGGTGAGAAGCGCTCAGATTCTGGATATCTTTTGAAGGTAGAGCCAACAGTATTTGCTCAGATTGGATGTAAGGTGTGAGAGAAAAAGCAGCCAGGGTTAATGCCAAGGATTTTAGCCTGAGCAACTGGAAGGATGGAGTTGCATTTGCTGATATGGGGAAGACTAGAGGAACTGGTTTGGAAAGGAGTATCAGGAGTGCAGTGCGGGGCGTGTTAAGTTCCAGAAGCCTCTTAGTGGTGCTATCAAGTAGACAGCTGGATATGCGGGAGTGGAGTGTAGGAAAGGATTAGAGTTGGAGATATAAATTTGGAATCGAAAACATGAGATTGGATGAGACAAAAAAAAGGGGGTGAGGGCTTCCCTGGTGGCACAGTGGTTGAGAGTACGCCTGCCGATGCAGGGGACACGGGTTCGTGCCCGGTCCGGGAAGATCCCACATGCCACAGAGCGGCTGGGCCCGTGAGCCATGGCCGCTGGGCCTGCACGTCCAGAAAAAAAACAAAAGGGGGTGAATGTTGATGGGCAAGTCCAAGGGTAAATCCTGGGACACTCCACATTAAGGTATCAGGGAGGGTAGGAAGGACCAGTGTCTTAGTCAGTTTGGGTTGTGTGATATCGTGATTTATAATAAATACATATTTGGTCTTTGTTGTTTCTGGAACCCTCGGAAATTCCAAGGGTTCCAAAAAGCCTTGGAATTTCCTAAGTGATGAGAATGACAAAGGTGACTTTTGTTATGTTAATAAAGTGACTTTTGGATGTCGCTAAGGATGGGGGCTGATTGCCAGAAGAACTAGACATGTCATTAGAGGGTTGGAAATTTCAGTGCCACTCCCCTGGGGAGGGGAAAGGGGCTGGAGGTTGAATCAATCACCAATGTGGGTAATAATTTTATCAAACATGCCTATGTAATAAAGCCTTCATAAAACCCCAAAAGGACAGAGTTCAGAGCTTCCAGGATGATGAACCAGAACGCATCCACGTGCCACAGAGCAGGGCCCCAAGCTGCACAGGGACAGAAGCTCCCTTATTCTGGACCTCACCTTATGTAGCTCTCATCTGACTGTTGATTTGTATCCTTTATACTAATCCTGATCTAGTGAGTAAACTGGTTTCATGAGTTCTATGAGCTGCTCTAGCAAATTAATTGAACCCAAGGAGGGGGTTGTGGGACCTGTGATTTATAGCCAGTCGGTCAGAAGCACAGGTGACCACCTGGATTTGAGACTAGCATCTGAAGTGGAGGGCAGTCTTGTGGGACTGAGACCTTACCTGTGGAATCTGATGCTCTCTCCGGGTAGATAGTGTCAGAATTGATTGGAATTGTAGGACACCTAGCTTGTGTCAGAGAATTGCTTGTTGTGTGTGGGAAAAACTGCACACATTGGAACTGGATGCAGAATAGCAGGCTGCTATGACAATATACCATAGACTGGGCGGCCTAAAAAACAGAAGTTTATTTCTCACAGTTCTGGAGGCTGGGAAGTCCAAGATCAAAGTTCTGGCAGATTTGGTCCCTGTGAGAGCCTGATTCAAGGCTTACAGACTGCAACCTCCTTGCTGTGCCCTCACATGGCAAAGAGAAGGTCCCTCCCTCTTCTTAAAAGGACACTAATCCAGTCATGGGGCTCCACCCTCATGACCTCACCTAAACCTAATCACCTCCCAAAGGTCCTGCCTCCAAATACCATCATACTGGGGTTTAGGGCTTTAACATATGAATTTGGGAGGACACAACATTCATTCTACAGCAACCAGCAAAATAGACTGAGAAGGAAGAGCTAATGAGGAAGGAGAAAAACCAAGAATGTGTCATATCCTAAAACCAAGAAAAGAGTTTCAAGGATGAGAGAGTGATCAACAGGGTCAAATGCAGCTGATGAGGCTAAGAGACAACCTTTGATTTAACATCATGTTGTCTGAGATCTTGACAAGAGTACCTTCAGTGGAGTAATGAGGATGAAAGCCTGATTCAAGTGGACTCGAGAGAGACTGAGAGGACAAAAATTAGAGGCAGCAAGTACAGATAACTCTTTTAGAGAACTTTGCTGGGCTTCCCTGGTGGCACAGTGGTTAAGAATCTGCCTGCTAATGCAGGGGATGCAGGTTCGAGCCCTGGTCCGGGAAGATCCCACACGCCACAGAGCAACTAAGCCTGTGCGCCGCAACTACTGAGCCTGTGCTCTAGAGCCCGTGAGCCACAACTACTGACCCCGTGAGCGACAACTACTGAGCCCGGATGCCGCAACTACTGAAGCCCATGCACTTGGAGACCGAGCTCCACAACAAGAGAAGCCACCACAATGAGAAGCCCGCACACCACAACGAAGAGTAACCCCCGCTCGCTGCAACTAGAGAAAGCCCACGCACAGCAACGAAGACCCAACACAGCCAAAAATAAATAAATAAATTTAAAGAACTTTGCAATAAGGGGAGCAGAGAAACGGTGCAAAGCTGGAGGAGAATATAATGGGAGAAACTGCAGAGTATTTGTATGTTGCTGAGAATAAAGGGAAAATGAAATGATGAAAACAGATATAGTAAATTCTCAATTACACAAGAAAACAGACAAAAAATAGTGTGACCTATTTGATGAGTTTACTTTAAAAGATCTTATGGACTAATATCTGAAACATATTTTTTTAAGTGTATGTAAGTTGTGAAACATAATAAACACCCACAAACCCACCACCCACATCAAGAGCTAAATCACCACCAATCACATCTATTCATGTGCTCTTCTCTCTTCCATGATCCCTGCCTCTCTCTTAGAAGAAAGCAACTTTCCTGAATTTTATGATTGTGAATTCCTTGTAAAGTTATATTCTCTTCACTATATCCTGTTGTATTTATTGACTGACGGAACTTCAACCTGGCCTCCTGCAGACTGTCACACCACTTCGGTCAGACAGTAACATGAAATTACTTTCTTACACCTAACCTCCCACACTAAAATTCCATTTTTCACCTTCCATCTCTAGCTTTGCCTAAAACTCCCCTTCTTCTGCATGAAGATAATTATTATTCTTTCTTCTCTGTATCATTTACCCTGCATGAAAGCAGGAAGGGCCTAGCACACCTTCTTCCCTTGTACACACACAGAACAGACCCTAGTGGCCACAGCATTCTTTTTCTCCTGGAAGATGCACCTGTAGCCCTCAAACCTCCAGCCTCCCTGTCCAATTCTAAGGCACACACTGCCCAGCAGATGCCTATACCAACAGCTGGTGGCCCCTCAACAGAGGGCTCAGGAAGGTGAGTGATGGCCAGTGATTCTGTTTCTTTTATCCCCTACTTGCCTATGGACAAGTGGCCATCCTCAAGTCATCCAGAATTCTCCACGTGTGCAACGACCTGCAAGACTCTGACAAATGCCAACAGACTGGACCCTTTACACACAGATGACAGCAAGCTCTGAAAGCCCTCTGCATACATAAAACAAAAACCTAGCTCCCCCACTTGCTCACAGACGCTTGAAATTGCTTTAAGGAGAGACAACAGCTTTCATCTCACAACTACAGAAACCTTTGAAGGCCTTGGATGAACTAACTCACTGATTTAGACCAGCGCACACTACTGTTGGACTGAAAGAGTGGATGACGCAATGGGCACCTTAAAAATGGGTATGAAATGCCAAGGGTTATAGCAGAGAAAGAGGGGGCTTTTTTTGCTTCCTTGGGAGCTTAAGAAAGAAAAATCTTGAAATCAGAAGACTTTGGCAAAGGTCTTGTCAAACTCGGCCTCACTGCCAGTTGTCTGACCATAGGCAAGTTATTCAACATTTTAAGCCTGTCTCTTATTTCTAAAGGGAAGGTAAATATTGATACCTACCTCCAGAGTTACTGTGAGACTTCGATGCCATTCTGCACGTGACTATTTTCCTTCTTACCCTGTTGCCTCTGGCATCTTGAGCTCTGTTCCTATCCACACTAGCTCCATTCCCCTTTCTTAGCATTATAGATGTTAAAAGCGAGAAGTCTGGAACCACGAAATGTGGGTTCAAATCCTAACCCTATCACTTGCTGTGATCTTGGGCAAGTTACTTAGTGCTCTGTGCTGTTTTCTCACCTGTAAAAATGAAGATAATAAGAGTACTTGCTTCATGGGGTGATTGTAAGGACTGAGCGAGTTAGTATGTTAAAAAAAAAGGGGGGGGGACGCTGCAAGAAGCGCTTGTGACAATTGTTCCCCAGGGCTTCCCCTCACGTGCTCACTTTCCGCAAGCCAAAAAATCAGTGAAAACTCCTCCACTTCCGCTCTCTAACGCACAAAAGCCCACTGTAAATTGCTACACATTCCCCCAGGTTTCTCAATGGCCCCAGTCTCATCCCTAAACCGCTAGGCCGTCTGGTCCTTCTGCCACAAAAAACAAAAACAAAACCCGAAGCAGTTCTGAGTTTCCTAGCCCCGCCCCGGGCGGAACTTCGGGAACCCAGACTGAGCTGGAGGCTGTGGCAGAGGCCTGAGCGAGACGGGAGGGGCGGAGCCGCGGGGTGGGGAGCGGGGGCGGCTAGGTGAGGTCGCGCCCGCGCCTGCGCCCCCGCGGCAGCGGTTGCCAGGCAGCGCAGCCGGCGTCCGCGTTGCCAGGCGAAAGCGAAGAGCTAACAAAGCCGGGTCCTGCCCCGCCTCTCCTGCGCCTTGAGGCTGAGGCCGGTGCCGCCCTTCCCCGCCCAGATTCTGCTGCTTTGCGCCCGACGAAGGTGCGAGGGCCTGGATCTCTCCCCACACCTCCCGCCTGACGCCAGGCGCGAGGTGTCGCCCGGTGCCGGTGCCGGTGCCGGATAGCCAGTTTGGGAGCGAGCCTCAGGTAACCACCCTGAGGGGAAGTGGAGGGAGGGGAACACCCTGAGCGCCCCGACGGCCGCCCGGGTCGGAGGGAAGAGTCCTGCCCGATGGGCCCACCTGGATTTTGAACCCCTCTTGTTTACAAAGCAAGAGGAGGGGACTGTGATCTTTAAGAGAACGTAACGATGGATGATTACTGCTCTCTACCCAAAGTATATGTATATTTTATACTCAGAGCTACCATTTTATGATTTCTTACACGGGGGGCAGTGATTTGGAAACACAACAGAATCTGGGATCAGATCCTCCCATTGACTAGACAAACCTCTGCTTTTTCATCTCTAACATGGATATAAGAATACCTACGGCGGGATTGCCATGAGGGCCAAAGGACATGACTAGTACTTTATAAACCGCTTGTCATTCATTCATTTTCCTCATATATATTGAGAACTGACTGTATTCTAGGCACCAGGCTAGGCACTGGGGATTCTATTGTGAGCAGAAAGTGACCGTCCCTGCCCTCAAGTTTACAGTCTATTGGGAGAGGCAGGTGTTCATCAAAAAATCACACAAATAATGTAAAATTAGAGCTGAGCTAAGCGCTGCCAAGGAGAGGTGACTAAGTGATGCTCTGAGAGGGTATAAGGAAATTGACAGTCAGAGAGGTCAGGGAAAGCTGATCTGAGACCCAGAGAACCTATGGAAAGGTGAGGAGTGCATCCAGGCAAGGGTAACCATGTGTCCAAAACACATCATCTCCTATTCCAAACCCAAGCAAGTACATACAGTTGCCTGGTCCTTGGTTCTAAGAGCAGTTCATAGAAACTCCCTCCGAAATTCTGGTGTCTGGAGCCTTTCATTCAGGTAACTGCAGGCTTTCATTTATATAGTTGAGGCCCTGTTTAGGGCACACCAATAAAACCAAATAAGAAATTGCAGAAACAACTCGCAGTAATTGCAGAAACAAATCTATATTTCTTATATTGGATAAGACCTATATTCTTCAGCACTCAGCACATAAGTGTTGGCCTGCCTTTCCACGTTGGGAGGCAAAGAGGAAATCTGTTGAATTTTAAGATTTGTGGGGGCAGGGCTAGAATGGATGGACAATTGAGGAAGGCCTACCATAACGGAAGCTTTAAGAACAGAAAAGAACTTCACAAAGCATTGGAATCATGGAATGTTAAGATAGAATGGGACCTTTCCCCACTTCTTTTATCAGATGTGAACAAATGGTCCACATTGCCAAAAAGAAAACATTGGGATTCATTGCCTTTCCAACCTAAGGAGTCTATGATCCTAATTCTCTGTGGCTCAAAAGTGCATGGAAGTCCTGAGAGATTCATGGGGACACGGGAGGGGAATTTGACCTGTGTTTGCCATTTCTACTGTGGTGCCACCATCTATCCAGCCATCAAAGCTTGAAAAGTAGGGAGTCACCCTAAACTCTTCTCTCTTCTCATCCATCTCCCCCAGTGGTTACCAAGTCCTGTAGCCCCTGTCTCTCCTATCCCTCCCCATTGCAATTGCTTTTCAAGGCAATGATGCTCTCCAGAGTTGTCACCAAAAGTGCTGCCATATTCTCCTAACCAGGCTCCCTGCGTAAAGCTTCACTCCACTCTCTTCAGCGCATCTCCACAGCTTTCAGTCAATGTGTGTTTCCAAGTCCAGCAAAGAGATAGAAATCATACAACAATTTAACAAAGACAGTTCAATATAACTAATTTTTAACTATAATCGATTGGAGTAATGGAAGATTGGTTAGCAAGACATAAAGATCCAAAGTATACAGGAATCACAGATATACGAAGCAATCACTACCCATGAGATAGATCGTCCAAGAGAGAGATGACCTTCCAAGAGTGTGTCACAGAGGGTGTAACCACAGCTCATTAGATGGCAGAGAAGTTGCTGAGGTTCCAGGCAGCCAGAAATCCACTGTCTGGGATGCCAAAGAAGCCATTCATGAAAAGGTGAAAGTACACTGGCTGGCTGTACCCTGCTGCAAGGGTTCCCGAGAGAGGTGTCAGGGGATGCAGCTAGCCACTGGGCACTGCTGACTGCTGTGCACTGCAGCCATCGGGCACGTAAGAGATTACATACTGCAGATGGTCCAGAAGCTGTGCACTGCAGGATCCCAGCACTGGGGAAACTGCACGGTCCTGGAGCCTAACAGGAAGAGCATGTGGAACCCACAAGAGAAGCCCCTTCCTCCTCCAGTATCCCTCCAGCGCCCTCTACTGACAAAGCTTCACATTATGCCAGCTGACAAAGGAAAACTAAAAGACCTAGTTCTGTTTTTGCTGAGGAGGCAATGCAGGGTGAATGTGGAGCAGAGAGGAAATCAATTGATAACTGGAGCATCAGGTGAACACCAAAAGCTGATCGAGTGACTCTAGTGCTTAAATCCTCTAGTGGCTCCCTATTGCCTTTAAGATAAAGTTCAAAAGCCTTACCATGGCAAACCAGGCCTTTTATATTCTGGTGTTGGGCTATATTTCCAGCCTTAGGCACAGCCACTCCCCCTTTATCCACTCTAGCCCTCCATAATTACTCACAAGTCCCTGAATTCTCCATGTTCTCTGACACTTCCACCCCTTTGTCTAAGTAGTCCTAGCCACAAAGAATTCCCTCCTTGCTCTGATCAGATACCTACTCTGTACCTGACACTGTTCTGGGGCTGGGAATAACAGCAATGAACAAACCAGGCTCCCACAAGTCTCTGTTCAAATATCATCACTATTTTGGAAGTATTTTCTGACCACCTTCTCCAGTCTTCAGATGAGTTAGATGCCTCATCTAGGAGTTTCTGTTCTCCTGTATCTAGTACTTAGCATACCCCATTGTAATCACTGATTTTCCTGTTAGTCTCTTCCACTGGCCTATGGGCTCTCTGAGAGAGGGTGTGTGACTAATTTATTTCTGTATCCCAGTATTTATTCAGTGCTATTGCTGACACATAGGTTTTATTGGATTGTTTGTCCAGGATCACATAATTAAGTCAAAGATAGACCCAGGACCAGAGTCCTGGTCTCCTGTTTCATGGTCAAGAGTGCTTCTTCACTAGAGTTTGATCCACCCTATGGAATCTGTGTTTTGTGTCAGACAAGCCAAGTGCAATGTTAAACATCATCAATAATGGTAGTGGAGGGACTAACTTGGTGGCGCAGTGGTTAAGAATCCGCCTGCCAATGCAGGTGACATGGGTTCGATCCCTGGTCTGGGAAGATCCCACATGCCGCGGAGCAACTAAGCCCGTGTGCCACAACTGCTGAGCCTGTGCTCTAGAGCCCGTGAGCCACAACTACTGAGGCTGTGTGCCACAACTACCGAAGCCTGCATGCCTAGAGCCCGTGATCCACAACAAGAGAAGCCACCACAAAGAGAAGCCTGCACACCGCAACGAAGAGTAGACCCCACTCACAGTAACTAGAAAAAGCCCGTGCGCAGCAACGAAGACCCAACACAGCCAGAAAAAAAAAAAAAAAAGAATGGAGAGAAACATAGCCCTGATCTTTTGGGCATTCACCTCTCATAGCCCTTATGTACTTTGAGTCCCATATCATAGGAATGCTATGATGAAATCAGAAATAGAGAAAACAAGTAAATGGATGAAACGATGTAGGGGAATATTCTGAGTCTTCACTCTGAAGAAATGGAGACTTTCATTTACATGAAAGACAAGGTTAAGGTGGCTCCAGGTTTGTATGCCAGGTCCCAAAGTCAGGGGGTGTGTTCCCAGAGGAAGAAGAGGCTTCTCTTGTGGGTTCCATATGCTCCATCACTGTGATTAGGGAGCACAGTTAACGTAGCGGTCTGTAAACAGTATCCCTGGGCTTGTGGACCATGATATGAACATGGGGGAAATCTCTGAAATATGAACATGCCTAAGTTAAGACACTTCGAACGAGGTAAATGTTCACTTGTTAAATAATAAACATGTGGAACTCGTAACTTTCAAGAGGTGGTACTAGCATGATATATAAGCAATTTGGAGAAATTTGCTAATAACAGAGCCAAAAACCACTACTCAAAAAAAAAAAAAAGGACAAGGTCAGGTAGGACTGCTCTTAGCAATATTGCTGTTGGCATCCAAATGCTGGGTTGGCTTGATCCAGGGGTTGGCCCAGGGTAGAGAAAGATCCAGACTTCTGTGAAGTAAAGTTGGAGAGGCAAGCTAATATGAACAAGACAAATCACGGAGAGCTTGAAAGTCAGACAGACCATCATTCTGATGAGAAAAGAAATGAAGATCCACTAAAGGTTTTAGAAAGTGATGTGATAACATGAGTGGTTAAGACATTTTATCTGGGAAAACTAAACCTCCATCTCCTGGCATTGGAAAATGATTATAATATTAGAACCTACCTATAGATGGATATAAGGATTAAATGAGATAAGGAATGTGCATTGACTTTCAAACCTCTCTTAACGCTGGGCACCCTTCCATTCTTTGGAACTGTATGGAATATGGCTAACAAGAAAATAATCATATTTTCAGGACAAAAAATTACAACATACTCTGACAAATAATTTTTGTTCCACTTCAGGGTGCTAAAAATGTACTTTTCATGATGCAAATGGGAAGATCCAGGATATTTCAGTAATTTATGGAGAGAGTCAAACATAATGTTTGAAAGTAGGATTGCCCTAGAGAAAATCCATGATGTGTAATTGCCTTATTCTGAGAGAAGCAGTATGGTATAGTGTGGGAAGAGCAATGAAGGAGACCTACGTTCTTGACTCAGCTCCAACAGAAACTGTTAGCTTGTGCCAATCACTTCACCTCTTTGTACATCAATTCTCTCACTTGTAAATTGAAGATATTGAACTATATTGTAAGTCAAATTAAGTCCCTTCCCTTTTTGGGAAAGATGTTCCTTTTTATTTTCCAGACAGATTTTTTTTTTTTTAAGTCCACTGGGACTAAAGTGGGGAATGAAAGAGAAGGATGAATAAAAATGGCCATGATATATCAGACTAATGTAATTGAGAGAGTAAAAGAAGTTTGTTTTGGATGCTTTTATGGAAAAGAGGGATTCTACAGTAGGTACATGGTAGATATGACTGTAGCATGGTTGAGAGTTTGCAACTGCAGATTTGGGAGTCATCAGCATAGGGCTCTGGTTAAAGGCCCCAAAATGCCTCTACTTCTAGTTAGAATATAGTAGGTTGCAGCAGCTCAAGCCACCCACTGCAACAAATTTAAAAATCTAGAAAAATTATTTTTTAAGATATTGTAAATACATCAGGGAGCTTTAGAAGCAACGAGTACTGGATCAATTCAAATTCCAGGAGGGTGCTGAGCCCTTCCAAGGTGAACTGGCTTATTTTTAACAATGGAGACCAAAAGACAATGGGATTACATAAAGTGCTGAAAGGAAAAGTTGCTAACCTAGATAGTCTATACTCAGTGAATATGCCCTTTAAAAGAAAGGAGGAAATTAATAGACAAACTGTTCAGAGTATTTTTTTTAGCTGTTTACAAAATACACACCTTGAACAAAAGGATACCAAAACATCGAAGGGAAAAGTTTAGAAAAATTTTAATCTTGCAAAAATTAAAAGAAAACTGGCAGGCAAAGTTGACTTTAAGACAAATAAAGTGAGGCATTTCATAATGATAAAGGTTAAATTCAAGAGGAAAAAAAATTTTAAATCCTTAATATTTATGCAGCTAATAACAGAGATTGAAAATTTATCAAGCAAAAATTGACAGAACTAAAAGAAGAAATAGACAAAACCACCTTATAGATGGAGATTTTAAAAACACTTCTCTCAGTTACTGAGAGAATAAGCAGACAAAAAAATAAATAAAGATATAGAAGATCTGAACTACATGATTAAACCTCTTAACATATATAGAACATTACACCCAACAACTGCAGAGTAAACATTCTTTTCTGGTACATATGGAGCATTTATCAAAATTCTTAAAAACAAACAATTTGAGAGAAAAAAAAAGTATAGCTTAGAAAACACAAACATCCAGGGACTGAGCCTTAGGCAATACTTCTAAAAAGTAGTGGTGGAGACAAAGGTGAGCAATAGAAATGAACAAGGAACAGCAGAGAGTTGGGGCAAGCAAGACTCTGTACAACCGTCATCCAGTGGAGCAAGATGTTTCATCAGAGAGGGATCGATTTCTCAAATGCAATACAGAAGCCAAGAAGTGTTGTGGGGAAACTCACTAGATGTAGCAGTCAGGGAGACTGGTGATATTTACATTTATGAAAGCAGTTTCAGAATAATAATCAAGATGGAAGCTTTATAGGAGGTTAAAGCAGGAGGGATCATGTGGAGAGGAAAGAGAGTCAGTCCTTAGTGCACTTGGGAAGTCTGACAGTGAAAAAGAGAATTAGACCATTGGGAAAGATAGTAAAGTAAAAAAAAAAAAAAAAAAAATGTTTTTAAAGGGAAGGCCAGACAGTGCCCAGAGGAGAATGTAGAGGGTCAAATGCTGGTTCCTCAGGTCTTGGACAAGGCAAGAACTAAGAGCTCAAGCAGCAGAGGAAAGACTATGAGGTCAAAGAGATGGACTGGTGGCAGAGGATGGCAGTGTGACTTCATTCTGACATCCTTGATCTCACTCAGGTAGGGCATGAGGGGAAAGTCATTCCCTGGAGATTACATAAGAAGTAGAAATGTGTTTTGGGGGGATGGCAAAGATCAATGCAGGGGCTCCCCTGGTGGCGCAGTGGTTGGGAGTCCGCCTGCCGATGCAGGGGACACGGGTTCGTGCCCCGGTCTGGGAAGATCCCACATGCCGCGGAGCGGCTGGGCCCGTGAGCCATGGCCGCTGAGCCTGCGCGTCCGGAGCCTGTGCTCCAAAACGGGAGAGGCCACAACAGTGAGAGGCCCGCGTACCGCAAAAAAAAAAAAAAAGATCAATGCAGAAGCAGGTGTGAAGGAACTAGAGAGTGGAGTTGATGCAAGACTGGAGTGTGCTGTGCTGAGTGATATTGCAAAGATGACGTTTGTGATGTTACTGTTTTACAAAACAAAAATAGAGTGAGGCCTGAAGAGCAGCCGGGGTCCAAATGTGATTGCCAGTTAGATTAAGCCTGACTTGATGTAAGCCTGCTTTCCTGCTTCTTTTTTTAAATATATATCTATCTTTATTGGAGTATAATTGTTTTACAATGTTGTGTTAGTTTCTGCTGTACAACAAAGTGAATCAGCTATATGTATACCTATATCCCCATGTTCCCTCCCTCTTGTGTCTCCCTCCCACCCTCCCTATCTCATCTCTCTAGGTGGTCACAAAGCATCGAGCTGATCTCCCTGTGCTATGCAGCAGCTTCCCACTAGTCATCCATTTTACATTTGATCGTGTGTATATGTCAATGCTACTCTCTCACTTTGTCCCAGCACCCCCTTCCCCCTCTGTGTTCTCTTCTCCCAGCTATCCCTCCCCCCTCAAGTCTGTTCTCTACGTCTGCATCTTTATTCCTGCCCTGCCACTAAGTTCATCATTGCCATTTTTTTTAGATTCCATGTATGTGCATTAGCATACGGTATTTGTTTTTCTCTTTCTGACTTACTTCACGCTGTATGACAGACTCTAGGTCCATCCACCTCATTACAAATAACTCAATTTTGTTCCTTTTTATGGCTGAGTAATATTCCATTGTGTATATGTGCCACATCTTCTTTATTTCTTTTCTGGTTCTTTCAAACTCACTCAGCTTATTTCAATCTTAGAATCACATGACCATCTTAAAATTTGTTCATGATTTGGTGTTTTATAGATGTCAGAAATCTTAAAGACCCCCTCCCTCTACCAGCCTCAGAAAGCAACTTCAATTCTCCTGAGGAAATCCCAACTCCTTTTCATTAATGCAAAGTTACACTGCCTTATCCTGCTGCCTCGGTAAGGGAGTTGCTGCCAGCGTCAGATGTTGCTCTTTCTTCCCCTTGGCTCCTACTTTCTTTAGAAAGTACCAGATGTCTTCGGCCTTTGTGACATTCTGGGAACTCTATTTCTCTGCAATTGAAAGAAGTTTATCCACTTTGCTAATTTGTCTCAAAATTTCTTGCTGGCTTCTAATCAATACTTTAGTTGAGTCATTTAACTTAGAAGCTAATTGCTCCCTTAACAACCAGTATTTTTACAGTTTACTTTCTAATTACATTCTTTTTAAATTATATAAATTAGATTTATAAGTTAGATATATATAAATCTCAGCTTTTACCAGAACTTGATTTCAATAATCACCAGAATCTCTTCTATAACACACAATCTTAAAACACTGAAACAACAGGCTTCCCTGGTGGCGCAGTGGTTGAGAATCCGCCTGCCAATGCAGGGGACACGGGTTCGTGCCCCTGTCTGCGAAGATCCCACATGCCGTGGAGCGGCTGGGCCCGTGAGCCATGACTGCTGAGCCTGCGCATCCAGAGCCTGTGCTCTGCAACGGGAACTTAAAAGTTTTTCAACTGGGGTGTTTGAAACTGGACTTTACACCAGAGCTTCCTAACCTTTTTCAACATCAAGGCACACAGAAATCTTTATAAAGCACACTGGGGTACACTGTAGGGTTTTGGGAGGTCTATATGGAGCTTATGAAAAATTCAATATAGTTTTTTTTTTTAATCTGAATAATTTGATTTCTTCTGTCTTTGAAATTCTTAGGATAATGTGAATGGATTTCTAATGCACTTAAATTTTTTATATCATATTTTTCCAAGTAACGTGACACCTAACAGATGTTTTGCTACCAGTCTTCTTTAGAGTTGAAGTTAGAAATATTAAACTCCCCCCGAACTACTTCTAACCTCATGTTTTCTTTGAATCTATGAGCATTGTTGGTACACTTTATTACATTTTCACACATTCATTGTGATTTTGATTAAATTCATTCTGGTGCTCGAAAATGTCCATTAAGCCAATTTTCTGAAGACAAGAAACTCTCCTCAACAATTCTGCAATAAGGATCATTGACATTTTTCAATTCCTCTTTTAGCTCCTAACCTCCAGGGTGGGGGAGGGAAAGCTTTTCCTTTGATAGGTGACTTAGTAGGAGACATAAAGCTAAAACGTAAAGCTAAAAACAGACAGAACCATAGCAGCCTGGATTTTATTAGCAACATCCTTTAATATGGAATTCACATCTATAGGCAAATGTACAGACAAGAGCTCTATGTGAACAAAACAATGTCTTGCATCTCAGGTGTTCAGAACATGGAGAACAGATATGACATAAAGCCTTCCCACCTCCCTGCTATCACAGCTTTCCCACCAGTACAGAGACCGTTTTGCTTGCATAATCCAGAAAATCTTATTTGTTTTAAAGTGTTTAGTTCCTACTCCAAATACCTGATCCTGAGTAGTTTGTTTTGGTACTTTCTGGCAAATCAATATTCTTCCAAGCCTTCCTCTCCAGGGATTCTAACTAGTGCTATTAACTGAACATTGTTACTAACATCTGTAGATGCATCACCCTTCAGGGAAACACTTTGATTTGGTCTTGTAGAGACTATCATCAATGCATCTTCTAATAGTAATACTCCATTTTTATATTTCCTTTGCTTCATTTGGTTCCAAACATGCTCACTTCTTAGGCAGGCTGTTAAAATGAGTGATTCTGTAATTGTGGGAGACATTTTGGCTTTAGTTCTTCCTGAACCCAATCTGATGTAAACTACTGTTGTAGTTGTAAACACTGCTGTAAACAGTCCCACTGAACAGTGGTTTTCAAAGTGTGGTTTCAGGGACTTCTGAGGATCCTTGACACTTTAGGGGGTAGGAATCCATGAAGGTAAAACTATTTTTGTAATAATACTAAGACATTGTATGTCCTCCTCACTCTCCTTCTTAAGAGTGTACAGTGGAGTTTTCCGGAAGCTATATGATGTGTGATTGAATTAAATCAAACGGATTGAATGCAAAGCAGATATGAGAATCTAAGTGTCTTCTATTAAGCCAGACATTAAAAGATTTTTAGAAAATGTAAAACAATGCCATGCTTCTCATTAAGGATCTTTGTTTGTTTGTTTCTGGAAACTATAGTTATTTTTCATAAAAATGTTACTTATGTTAACATGTAAAGGAGTTATTTTTATTTTAAAATAAATATTTTTGAATTTCTAAAATGATAAATATTGCAAGATATAACCCACATTAACAAAAGATCTTTAGGGTCCTCAATAACTTTTAGGAATGTAAGGGGTGCTGAGATCAAAAATTTTAAGAATTAATCTCTCAAAAGACTATCTGTATAATATAGATATTTTCTATTAAGGCTCTGGCATAATTTACCTGGCACAATTTTTTTCATTTGATAACTTTTCCATGAAAATGAGATATTTAGGCAGATATTTTGGGTAAAGAAAAAAGTTATCAGAGCAAACAAATCCAAATTTGAAATAATCCTCACTATTTTGTCTAGTAAGTGATTTAAATTTATATTTTTGACTACATGTATATGTCTGTGAAACTCTAAAAAGTATGAAACTATAATTAGACTTTAATATTTAATTTAAAATTACCCTTTATAGTGGGAAACTAAATCGTATATTTAAAATACTTAAGGAGACTACAGAACTTTTTACTACAACAAATCAGTTTTCAGAGAAAATAAGATTGTCCATTTTCTTAAGAATATTTTTAAATAAATCACAAAACTTTTGAAAAATTAAGTATTTGATAAGGGGAATTTTTAGAAATATTACCATTTAATTTAATAATTAAAATGCTAAAATTTCCACAAAATACAAATATTACTTATACTCAAGTATAGTTAAAATATTTTGAAAAATATTTTTATAAGAATATTAAAGGCCTACAGTCCCTTTACTGAACCAATTAAAATTTCCACTATTATTTGCTTTTAGAAGCAAACTTTTTTTATTTCTATAAACAAATAATGTCATTATAAAATTCCATTCAGAATCAGATTTTGGATATTTTACATCAAAAGCCAAGGATAAATAAACCTATAAATCAAGCCACAATTTAAAAAAATAAACAAAATCAATTATGTTTTATCAGAGACAAATGATGATGATGATGAAAATATGCCTTCTTTTCGGGGAGAAAATAATTTAAGAAATAAGAGCAAATTAAATCAAAGGAAGAACTAAGTATTTGAAACACTTATGCACAAAAGATTTCACTGACAATAAATACATTGCAATTAAAACAATAATCAGACTTACAGAGATGGTTTTAACATGGTGATTAAAGGGGGAAATTCTATATAAGCATCTCTGCTGGCAGATGCTCTGCATAAAACCTTAAGTGCAAAAACAATAATTACTGAAATCTGGAAGTTTACTGACTGAGCAAAATATGTATCCAATATAATTTCAACTGTTATAAATTTGTGAATGGTTATAAAATGGTTGTAAATTTTGTTACCACTATGAAAAGTTTACAACCATGAGTCTCTCATGGCACACCTGTAACCCATTCTGCCATGACCACTTGTGGGAAGCTCAGCTTTAGAGATCTATACAGGCAGAATAGGATAAAATGGTAAAATGTGTACTACAAATAATATTTGATGATACTCAAGCTTTGTAGGAAGGCTTATGGCATAGTATGGACTCAGGATGAAACTTGGCCGGGCTGTGCAGGTTTTTAACAGATGGCAAGGAAGAGGGAGGGCACCTCAAGTAAGCCAGCCAGAATTAGCAACATACTGAGGATAGGGTACTGCTAACAATGGATGAGAAAGTGTTAAGCTTTGAATATATAATTTCTTGGAAAGTGGCCAGAGTAGACTATGTGTTAGAAATTTGTGTTCGTAAATACTAGTAAAAAATTATATTTAAAAAAATTTTAGTATAAAATTACATGTATAAATCATGGAGAACCTTGAAAGTCAGGATAAGATTATCATTTTGTGAGCTGGGCTCTCTCACCTATTAACAACAGTAGAAGATAGATCCCGACACACCGGCCAGAATAGGCCAGAGAATGACCCGAGACAGGGTTGCCCGTAAGGAGGCGAGGGGCCGAACCAGACTAAAAGAAGTGGAAAAAGAGAGGAAGGGATGAGTTTGGAGACACATTTCCAAGGAAACATCAATGGGATTCAGTGACAGAGTCAACAGATTAAAGAGAATAGAGGCCAAATGACTGAGGAAATGGTGGTATCGTGTTCTGAAACAAATCTGGAGAGAGGACTTAGTTGGGAGATGGAGAATGAGTTTTAGTGGAGATGTCCTGGAAGCAGTAAGGAGTGTGAAATGTAGCACAGGTCAGAGGTCCGGGACGGACCAGCAAGTGTCATCAATACCGTTTCGTGGTAGACGTGAGCTCTCCAAGAATGGCAGAATGCTAGAGACTGAGCTTTGGGAAGATTACTAAGTCTTGCTTAGCAGGAGGAAGGGGGAAGAGTTATGGAGACAGGGGGGGTGCTGAGGAAAATATAAAAACAAGAATAGTGTATGCCATCAAAAAAAGAGAAAGCCTCAAGAAAGGAATGACAGTCATGTTTAACTGGCCATCTCCAGCCTCAGACTGTGTATGTTCAAATCCTGCCTGTTACTTATTAGTTACGTGTCATTTCAAAGGTTTTATCGTCTTTCTTAGTTTCATCGTCATCTGTAAAATGGTGATAATACACCTACCTCATATGGATATGTTGTGGATTAAGTGAAAAAAAATGTATACAGAATACTTAGCACAGGATTATCTCATCTGGCACAGATAAGAAGTTAATAGATGTAATTGATGACTTTAAGGGACCAATGGAATGGTGAGAGCAGAAAAAGTTGCATGAGATTAAACAAGGATTGAGCATTGAAAAAAAAGACTAGGTATGAAAAACTTACTAGACAGTCTTTGCCCCAAAATGAAGAGAGATCACAGAACAGCTGTTAGAAGGGGCAGTAAGGTGAAGTAAAGGCTTTCTTATATTTGCTTTACACCAACAAAGGGTTATCATTAGTATTGTCATGGAGGCCTATTTCATTAGAGTTGGACCATCCTTCTATTGACATGAGGCCACTGAGCTTTCAGAATAGAAATCAAACAATTGCACAACAAATTAAAAGGTGCTGTCAAAATATATGCAGACAGTAAAATGATGCAGGCACTGTGGAAGACAGCACAGTGGTTCCTCAAAAAATTAAAATTACTATCTGATCCAGCAATCCCACTTCTGAGTATATACGCAAAAGAATTGAAAGCAGGGACTGGAGCAGGTACTGTTCATGGCAGCATTATTCACAATAGCCAGAAGGTGGAAACAGCTCATCAACAATTCATCAAAAGATGAACGTATAAACAAAATGTGGTCTATACAAACAATAGAATACTATTCAGCCTTAAAAAGGAAAGAAATTCTGACACATGCTACAACATGGATGAACCTTAAAGACATTATACTAAGTGAAGTAAGCCAGACACGAAAGGATGAATATTGTCTGTTTCCACTTATATGAGGTCCCTAGAGTAGGCAGATTCATAGAGACAGAAGGTAGAATGGTGGTTGCCAGGCGGTGGGGAGGGGAATGGGAGTTATTGTTTAATGGGTATGGTTTCAGTTTGGGAAGATGAAAAAATTGTGAAGATGGGTAGTGGTGACGGTTGCACAGCAACGAATGTATCTAATGCCACTGAACTGTACACTTAGAAATGGTTAAAGTGGTCAATTTTATGTTATGTATATTTTACCACATATATATATATCCGACAATATGATCAAAATAAGTCACTGTCCTTTGCTAGGTAGAATGAAAAGTTATCAGAAACAATCAACTGGTAGCAGTAACTCTTTTTAAATTATGAAATATTTCATACATACGAATAAAATGCATAATGTAAATTTAGGCAGAAAGAATAATGAAACAAACATGTAGGCAGCTACCATCCAGCTTGAAACAGAACATTACTAATAGTGTTGGAACTCCTGTTGTGTCTCCCTGATGATATCCCTCTCCCTCCCCTACCGAGGATAATGCCATCCTGAATTTGTGTTTAGCATCCCTTGCCCTTTCTTATATTTCTTTATAATTAAATTTCTTGTAATACTGTTCTTATTATATTTGTGACCCTAAACAATATACGGCTTTTTCCACCCAGCATCGTGAGATTCACCCTTGGTGATGTCTGTAGCACACTCATTGAGAACTGTGCTATCTTCCCAATGAATTGAAGCTTTTATATTATGTAGTGACCCTCTTTATTCCTAATAATGCAATTTGCCTTAACGTCTCTTTTGTCTGGTATTAACACATCTACATCAACTTTCTTTTGGTTATTATTTGCCTATTTATCCATATATCCTTTTACCTTCAGTCTTTCTGGTCCTTGTGTCTTTTCAGATGTGCCTACAGCTGGATATTTTAAAAATCCAGTCTGATAATTTCTGTATTTGAACCGGCACATTTAAGACCTTTCCTTTTTATTGTGATTACTGATATATATGGGTTCTCCTCTATCATGTTGTTTAGCCACCTTTCCTATGCTTCCCCCAGCCCCTCCTTTCTTGCCTTCTTTTGGATCAATTTGTTTTGTGTTGTTAGTGCTTTTAATTCCTCTTCTCCTTTCTACTGATTTGGTGGTAATATTACTTTTATAGTAATTACCCTTGAAATTTTGCCATGTGTACTTGACTTTTTACAAAGTTTAAAATTAATATCTTCATACTCTCTTCCTCTAAATAAAAGAACATAAAGTAAAAGATAATGGAGTACCACCAACCTGAGGCCACTTTGGTTTCTTGTCTTGGGATTTCCCAACCAGGCTGGTGGTATAAATTTAAAACTTAGACCTAGATTGTGGCTACAAATTCGTGGAAGACTATTTCTCCCCCAAAAAGTAGCGGCAAGAGAGAAATATTTCTGTGCCTCTTCCCCCCTGCCATTAGGCAGATATTTTCAGTCCCACCCTTTCACACTGAAAGTGTGTGAGCCTTGGAGGGTTTCAGATTTGGGGGGATGAGAGAGTCTTCCGTTCAGCTATTTACTTCTTCAGTCCTTGCCTGGCCATTTGTCTCAAAGCTTCAAGTCCCTGGTGTCTACATTTGCCCCCAGGTCCGCCCTAATCTCTTCATTTGCTTTCCACACTGGTTTCTGCTTTACTCATTTATCTAGCACATGAGGATTTCCCTCCCTTTCTTGCAAGCTCAGCAAGGCAATTTGAAAGGTACATTTGCTCAGATTTGTCTCATATCCAGGTGTTTTGAAGAGACAGGGCTTTTCAGAACATCTAGTCTCTCTTTCTCTACTAAAAGCAAAGACTTTTCGCCTGCTGCTTATTTGTGTATAGTGTTGCATACCATCTATGGATTTTCATGTTTTGTTTCAATTTGTCCTGGAACTTTTTGAGTGAAATATACAAGTTTCTCTTTTACAATTAAAGTGGATGAGTACCTGCAAATGTACAGAGAGATGTTCGTCAAATGGCTGTTTAATGATTATTTTTATTTGGAAATACGTAACCCAACGTCAAGTAATAGAGAAATCACAGAGTAAATTTTGCTACGATGCCTATTGGGCCAACAGGAGTTGTATGATATGGAAGATGGTCATGATAAGATGTTGAGTAAATAAGCTGTTTTGTATGTCCCCATTTTTATATATACAAATATATATTTACACTGAAAAAGTTCTAGAAGGAGACAGCCAGTATTTGGGGATATCGTCAGGGATATTTTTGCTTACCTCTTGTTAATATCTACTTTTTAATGAACAAATAGTATTCTGTATTTTTTATGTAAACGAAGGAATTACAACAACAAAAAGCAGGGATTAGTGAAACACTTTGTAACCTTGGAGGTCTGTCTTGTGGGGTAGTGAACTCCCCAATACTGAGAGTGTCTAACAGAGCCTGGATGACCTCCTGTCCAAGATTCCTGTCATTTTATGATTCAAAGATTCTCATTTTGTTTATTCCTCCCCCCCCAACCCCGACAATAGGTCAACCAATCAATGCCTCAGACACATAAGCAAATATGCATCCCCCCGGAGCTGCCGGAATTGCTGAAGCAATTTACCAAAGCCGCCATTCGGACCCAGCCGCAAGATCTCATCCAGTGGGCCGCCGAGTACGTACTCCTTTCTCACCTCCAGCCCGTGGTTCCCGTTAGAGGTGGTGGTAGGGGGTGGAGGAGGGAAGGTCTTGGAAAACTGAGAAGGTTTTCACGGCTGCAGCCTGGGATTCGGGACTGATCGGCATAATCTTTGGGATGTTCAGTTCTTGCATTGCTTTGGTGCTTTAAAATCCACACGTAAATACAGCAAACCGAGCGAGGATGGAGACCCTCCCCCAAGGGAACGAGACTGAGCAATAGGACGCCAGGGCTATAGGCAAAGTGTCCTAGGGCAATGAGCAAGAGTTAGATTACCACATCACATCACACACGCACATTCCACCCTGTCCCTGCACTCCACCTCCACCCCTCCCCCACCCCCGTCCCAGTGGAAAGAAGGGTTCAGAATCCCGCGGAGCTTAGCCTGCCTTTCCCTGGTGTAAACCAGGGCCTCATCCTCAGGTTTAACCACTAGATGGCAGCAGTGCACCTGTGGGGGAGCAATGTGATGAGCCCAGATGGAGGATTGTGTAGGATCAGTCCAAGTGGCTTCGCTCCTGAGTTTACTCCTTCAATGGGACACCTTCCTCTACTGATGTTAAAACTCATTCTTGCGCCCCAGCCAGACACTTTGTATCTTGTCTTTGGGGAAATTGTTATTTTCTTGACTGTCTTTGAACTAATACGTTCCTTCAGCATAAGGATGTCCACACAGTACACGTTGCATTCTGGAGAAGCGAGGCAAGCGTGATGGGAACAGGCGGAGCACCGGCTCGGCTGCAAACAGCGTGCCTCCACCACAGGTGTCCTCCTTCAGGAGACACCTCCAGAGGCTGCTCAATGGAAGGAGCTTACACAATACCTGCTGGCTGAGGCTGAAAGAGCTTCACACACAAAGCCTCCCAGCTACCAAATGTCTTCTTAGACAAAAAGTGCCTGCTTGAACTGGGGAACTGAGGCTTGGGGCAGGAGTCAGGAGCTGACCAGACCTCCCGGGGACCATTTTCAGGCGATTTTTACTGCTTGGGGATGACCTCCTTAGTAGGGCTTCAGTGGGAGAGGGGGATGAGGAGTGAGAGGCTGCAGAGTGGAGCTGGTGGGTTGGGGGAGGGGAGAATGTCCGCAGCATGAGGTTGAGGAGGTGCAGTGGGCAGGTGGTGAGAAGAAGGTGCGGACACCTTTGAGAAGGCTCACGACGCAATCTAAGAGGAGCCTCACACAGTCTCCGGCTCCTGGGCTGGGCTAGGATGAAGCTTTTACAAATGGAAGGAAAATAAGCCTGTGGTGTTCATAAAAACAGACACAAATAGGGTTGCTTTGCCTAGTAATGAACTCTGTTTAGTTTTCTAGTCTAAATTTTATATATTACCTCTAAGATTGAACTTTAGCATCAGAAGACTAATTTCTTTTGGCACACTCAGACAGACTTTGTTCTATACTATACAATAGTTTAAAACCCCATTTTATTGTTCTTGCACTGCTTTTATAGCAAGAAAAATGACATTTCTTGGTATTGTCCCTGACATTTATGGGAGAAAACATTCCACTGTTGTAGCCTGCTTGCTCCCCCATATTGTATCATGTGCTATAAATGTCTTAGATATCTGTGAAGAACCAGTTTGTAGTTTAACTACAATGAAAAAGGAGAACATGATCTAAGAACACTCTCCATGTATTCAGACACGGAAAGCACTTGTCAGACAGTTTAATGTAACTTACAAACCTGCAGCATTTTAGAGGTAAAACTCCACAAAGTATTTCCAGGATGAAATGTCTACTTAATTCACCACAAGCAAAAGTTTCCCTGCATATGTGTTGTCCATGAAGAAACCATCTACCAGACATCAGCAGGGCATAAACTAATTTGTCTTGTGGTGGGTAAGTGTGACCACACCAATTTGAAGAACCATGGAACTGCTCACTGCAGAAGAAGCTAAATAACCCATAGAGGATGAAATCCATGACTACGGCCTCACTTCCACGTTCTCTAACCAACTCTGCTACGAGGTCCAAAGACATCGCCGCTGAGCCACACCCACCCGACCACTGACCTGTCTGCGGAGACTGCGCATGCACATTGGTAGAGGTCACCTGAAAGTATTTCTTCTGCTCCCCCTGCTGGTGACCTCCGACGGGTGCCTGGAAGGTGTTTTGGTACCGGAAGCCGTTGCTCTGCATTGTGCAGTGGCTTAGAGACAAAGAGTGGTTTGCCCCATCATTGTGTGGCTTTTATAAAATTCCCTCTGTATTCTTTTTATATTACCTGGATCTGGAGAAATTAATAAAATAAAATTAATAAGAGAGGGGACAGAGGCTGTGATCCAGGGGTAGTCAATAACAAGGCTTCTGATGAAGACAGGCCCTTCCATATGGCATCGGTGCCCCAAGTATCAACTGCTCGTGTCCAATCTCTGCTGCAGGCAGCCTCTTCCCATCATAGATCAATCCCAAAACAGGGCTCAGTGTTTGTCCACACTGCACCAAAACAAAGTCCATTCCACAAGGCACTGATGGGCAGGCAGATGTTACTGAAATTTCTGAAGGAAGATAGAGGAGGATTTTACAGCACACACCCCACGTGAGTTCACCTCAAACCCTTTTTGCACTTATCTTCTCACCTGAGCCTCCATTAGTGCCCTGCCAAACTTCTCTCCCCTCCCCGATGGAGCCCCAAGCCTCACTTCCTCCAGCTGGAAACCCTTCCAAGCTCACCCCCCAGAGCACCCCATCTCCTCCCCTTTCTTATGGAAGTCATTTTAATCTTCTTCCAACTTCTCTTTCCAAGATTACATACCCCTACTACTACCTAAGACCAACTTTAAGTATGTAGATAGCCATCGTACCAAGCATAAAGACTTTTATATTTGAAAGAAAAATCTCCTCCAAGTACTAGGATTCTTCTTTCATAAAAAAGAGCGGGGGATTTAAAATAACAATTTTCTCTCTCCTTTAATATACATACACATAAAATAGACATGCATATGTCCATATACAGTACTTATATCAATATATTATCTGTCTCAATATATATGCCTATATGTGTGTATGTATGTGTGCACACGTGCACACATGTACATAAAACACTTAGGAGGGAATGACTGAAAAAAATACCCAGACCTAATAGGCTTCAGGGAATTCCATGCCAAACACTTGGTACTCCTCATCCTTAGAGAAGAACAAATCTTTTTATTCCCTAAGCCATCTCTATACCTTAAGTGTAAAGTAACACATTCAGGCTTTTCCTGTACATAAATGAACTAAAAACAGTGTCTGGCATATAGAAGCCACTTAATAAATGTTCTTTCCTCCATCCCTTCCCTCAAAGAAAAGGGAGAGAGGATTCCCAAAGCATCCAGAGGCCACTGAGGTAGAGGCTGCTTCCCCTAGCCCCCCAACTTTTTTTTCTTGTAGTTATTTTGGGGCTATGTCCCGTGGAGAGGTTCCTCCAGTGAGAGAGTGGTCTGAGCGAGTGACTTTGTCTAACTGGGCCGAGCTTACACCGGACCTGCTAAAGATCCTGCATTCTCGGGTAAGGGCCGAACGGCAGCACGGAGTGGGGATGTAGGGACGATGTCAAGGTTGGGTGCGTACAGACAAAAGTCACCTGGCCACTCACCATTGTCTTAAAATCCACTAAACCATGCACTGAGAGTAAATCTTCCTGTGGGGAAATAGGAATCATGGTGAAATAGGCTGTAAGCTGAGTTGTCAGTTGGGTCATCCCATGTCGTCCTGAAGCTGGCAGAATGTCCAGGGGCTCAATGCAATGTGAATTCCTTCTCTCCAGAAAGTGCAGGTCCACATGCCTTGCCAGTGTCTCCCTTACTGATCAAGCCCAGATACGATGCCAATCACAGTTGGGGAGGGCCATATTATAGTTCCCCAGTTACCCCAGGTGCAGACATAGCCTAGCTTTTAGGCTCTCTCCACAGCCATATCGTCCTGGGAGCTGTCCTGTGAATGGATGAGGAGGGTCTGTCTTGAGAAAGTTTGCAGTTTGGCCAACTCCCAAGAAAAATGGCTTAGCACTACTGTACCTCACTTTAGGATCCAGGACCAAGAGGTTTGGGGTGATTCAGGGCTGACTTAGCCGACTGCCTTGGTCCCAGAGACTTAGCATTTCACTGGAATCGGAGGACCAGGGAAGGTGTAGTAGCACTTCAAGGGGGCACCTGCGCCATTATTGCATTGTTGGCCGACAACTGGGCATTTGCGCCTTCCCTCCTGACCACCAAGCACCTTGTGCAGTAGACACGGCAGAGATCCGAGGCACCTGGGACCAAGCAACGTTAGGCATCCAGACCACAGACCCCATGCTATTCCCAGGAAAGCGTGAGCGATGCATTCAGGGTCTAGTGCAAAGAACTCAGCGGAGTCTAGAAGCAAGAGATTTAACATCTAGTTCTAGTTTCACCACTAATGAGTGGTCTCAGACAAGTTCTCTGCCCCTTGGTTTCATCTTTGGGCTGCTTTATCTGCCTTACAGGGACAACCTAGGGATGAAACAGCAGATAATAAAAGCACTAGAAAAAAAATTAAAGTGTAATATACATGTATGTTTTCCCCATAACTCTGATACCTGAAGTTTGAATGATTATATCTCAGCACGTTCTTCACTAGGCTGAATATTTCTCTACCCTTACAAAGAGAACTGCCAAACAGAATCTCTGTTGACCCCTGACACCTTCCCCCACCCCTTGCTGTGTGCTAGGAGAACCGGGGCCTTGCCCCGGGTAGGTTTCTCAGGGCCTTCTCTTGTCCTGTCCCTCATTCCCTGTCTCGTGTCTGTCCCCGGCCCCGCAGGTTGCTGGCAGACTGATCGTCCATGCAGATGAGCTGGCCCAGATGTGGAAGGTGCTGAATCTCCCACCCGACCTGTTTAACAGTGTGATGAATGTGGGCCGCTTCATGAAGGAGATTGAGTGGCTGAAGTTTCTCGCCCTTTCTTGCAGCTCTCTTGGAGTTGTAAGTTAGCTTTAATGGTTTTTGTTCTTAAGGGAAAATCTCTAGGGACCTGGCGGAGGTGGGGAGGGCTGGTAAGAACACACAGTCAACTCTCCAGGGTTCACGAGAAGTGTGCCCCTTCTTGTCTACTCCTTCTCCTCTCTGAATTAAGGTCATTTCTCTGCTCATCAGCCAGAAGCAGGGATTAGAAGGAGAGAGGGGAAAGCTGTCATCAGGCTCTGGGGAGAGGTTGACTAAAATGCAGGTTTGGGATTATTTATGAATTTCAGTCACTGCACTTAGGTTTATTTCCATTACCACTCCACTCCCTCCATTCATATTCCTAAAGGTAACCAAGAGCCAGCTGTAGAAGATGGGCTTATACTTGGGTTTCAGACACCTAGAAGATATACCAATAGAGATTTTTAAAAAGAGGTGCAGCCTTATCGAAAACTACTATTTGATAAGCATAATTGGATAGAAAAATCAGAGAGAAGAGAGCAGGAAAGGAGAGATGAGGCTATTTCCAGACTCAGAGTCCTGACATCCCCAGGGATGCAGGATGCTCATACAAATTCATGCCTTTTCCAAATTTGACTTGATTGACAACGGCAAAAGCCGTTTTCCGGTTTTAAAGAAACCAGTTCATATACATACTTAAAAGCTTTAGGTAGCATCTTATATGTGGACTCACTCTTGTTAAACACTATTATAATAACTTAAATGAAAATGAGTCAGAAAAATGATTTTTTTTAATCCCTGAAATACATACAAGTTTAAAACTTAATGAGAAAATTATTGCCTCTGCCAAAACTAAATGGTACGAAAAAGGTAGTTTGAGTCATTCGGTATATTTAAATACAATCTTGTTCTTTCTTCTCGAATATCCTGGGTATGCACATTAGACACTTTTGTTAGTGAGAAAAGTTACCAGAAATACCGTAGTCCAACTTTTCCTGTGGATGCTGCTGAGCTTTCGGCATAATTATCTCTTTAGAGAGGAGAGGCCATTTGTGGGTTATTTTTTTCCTTCTCCGCTGCCCTTTCTAGCACCCTTATGCAATGAATAAACTACCGTCAGCAGCAGGGGTAGATAAGTGGCCGGTCAGCACTGTCACACGTCTGTGGAATTAGCCCCAAGGATTGGGGGAAATCACAGGGGAGAAATAAAAAATGGGCGCGTTTTATGAAATTCTCACGGGGTCACAAGTTCACTCACACCATATTCAGGGACGTCCAAGGAGGGGGGAAGTGTTCCAATACTTTCTCTGTCGTTAATCCTGCTCTTCCCCATCTACCCTACCCGTGAAGGGTGGAGTAAGAAAATAAGTAGATTCAACCCAACCCAGGACTTTTCATCTGCTGCAATAACTGAAAACAGCTTCAAGGTGAATTACTCAGGCTCTCAGATGTTTCCTCACTGCTCCTCTCTTCAAGGTGGCAGTTGTTCAAGGAAAGTGGTGATGCTGGGATCACAGAGCAGCCAAGAGGAGAGTTCCCACATCCCTTGGTCCTCTCTGGCATCTCTTTTTTTTTTTTTTTTTTTTTTTGCGGTACGCGGGGCTCTCACCGTTGTGGCCTCTCCCGTTGCGGAGCACAGGCTCCGGACGCGCAGGCTCAGCGGCCACGGCTCACGGGCCCAGCCGCTCCGCGGCATGTGGGATCTTCCCGGACCGGGGCACGAACCCGCGTCCCCTGCATCGGCAGGCGGACTCTCAACCGCTGCGCCACCAGGGAAGCCCACTCTCTGGCATCCCTTGTCTCCCTGGAAATACTCATCTGTGTGGTCACTAGCTGTGCAGCTGAAGTCTTTGGTCTCTCTCACAGCACGACGGTCCCCCAGCCAGCTCACCTCCGTTCTCCCTGGTGCTCAGGGCCTCTTTAAGTCTCTTCTGGGTTGCCCTCAACTGCTCCCTGCCTTTGATGCTCTGTGTCACAGCCGCTCAGCACCTTGGAGGTGTCTGAGTCCTCTCCTTGTCCACATACCTCACAGTAACCAAGAGTGACTTCGGAAAATCAGATTCCAACCCTCCCTCTGCAGCCGTCAGGTTTACTTTGATATGGCTGCCACCCAAACTGGGCAGAGGAAACCATGAGGTGAATTCTTTCTACCTCCCTGCTAAAACGGGGAGGTTGGCCTAGATATTCCGTGAGGTCCTTTGATCTCCAACATCCTGTGGTTCAATTCCACCTTCTCTGCTTCCACAGAGGCACCATCAGGCCTGGCTCTGGATGACAGTGGAGCCCGCCAATTCTGAGAGGCACTCAGGTGTCTGACTTTGCTCCCCATCATCCCTATGTCAAAGAACACCTAGAGGTTAGGGCTTCCCTGGTGGCGTAGTGGTTGCGAGTCCGCCTGCCGATGCAGGGGACACGGGTTCGTGCCCCGGTCCGGGAAGATCCCACATGCCGCGGAGCGGCTGGGCCCGTGAGCCATGGCCGCTGAGCCTGCGCGTCCGGAGCCTGTGCTCCGTAACGGGAGAGGCCACAGCAGTGAGAGGCCCGCGTATCGCAAAAAAAAAAAAAAAAAGAACACCTAGAGGTGAAGTCAGCATGAAACTCTAGTCTGTAAATAAAGGGTGCCCTATGGATCCAGGGCCCATCCCATTTTGCCCACTTGGTTCGTGTGGGACTATTGCTGGGAACTTAAATGTAAGGGTGGTCAGGATGTCACCATCTGGAGGAGGGTGGCACTCTTGCTAATTGCTACATTCTCGGAGGCAAGCCCAGAAATGCCCTCCTTTCTTTGCCAGTTCACCAGCCAGCCATGATCTCTGGGCCATGTGGAAAATCCAGCCCCCTCCTTATAGAAGAATCTAATGGCAGGAATTTTAGGAAGCAGGTGCATTTACTTCCCGAATCTGCATGTGATTCACAATGCTACAGTATGCAGACCTGTGTTCCTCTTCCCCTTCACCACTCCTTCCTCTAGAATACCCACCAATCATATACAAGAAGAGATCGTGTAATCGTGTTCACTGGAAGGAAGGGCATGTTTTGTTAGCAAATAATTCACTTTCTGAGCCTTTCGCCTCTGAGTTTGAAAATGAGGCTTGTAAGATGCTTACAGGTTATCTCTATGGAGTGGATCCCCATCTGACCAAAAATTCTTGTGCAATAGAATGCAGATCTCTGTCTACTTTCGAGTTATTTAAGTTTACCAAAAAGCTCCAGTCTAGAGAGTTCTTATCCATTCATCTGTTTATTAAATATTTGAAAATCATATAAGGGCAATAGAATTTGAGTTATCTGAATAATCAATAAAAGATATTCAGGGTAGAAAGCACCTTTATTAGCGTGCTAAGGCTGCCGTAACAAAGTACCACAGACTGGGTGGCTTAAACAACAGCAGTTTGTTTTCTCACTGTTTTGGAGGCTGGAAGTCTGAGATCAAGATGTCTCGTTGGCTTGTAAATGGCTGTCGTCTTCCTCTTTCTTCACGTGGTTGTCCCTCTCTGCATGCATGTGTCTGGTCGGTCTCTCTCTCTCCCCCATTCTCTCTCTCTGCATCCTAATCTCTTCTTATAAGGACACCAGACCTATTGGATTAGAACCCACTCTGATGACTTCATTTTAACTTAATTAGCTCTTTAAAGGCCCTATCTCCAAATACAGTCACATTCTGAGGTTCTAGGGGTTAGGGCTTCGACATATGAATTTTGCGTGGACATAACTCAGCCCATAACAGCACCCCAATTTGGATGAGGCTGTAGGAAGAGGACTACAGAACAAAGGCAATAGGGGAGTAGGCTTTTTTTTAGAAGCAGAGAGGATGAGCTATAGATGGAAATTGGGAAGTTCAGTGCACACATGCTCACAAAACTACCCAAAATCACTGTCATGCTGACCGCAAGTCATGCACGTGGCCTCCCATCCTCTCTGACAACCTCTTACCAGCCTCCTGTGTGCCCACCCTCCCACCCTCCTTTGTGGAAGGGCCTGGCACACTGCCTCACACAGTGCTTCACGATGACCTCCAGGAGAGAACTCCCAAGGGCAGGAGAGAGGAAATGAAAGCGGTCTCCTCCCCTCCTGTGGCATTGCTCCAAGTGTCTCACTGGAGTATACAAGCTAGACTAATCATTTCAGCCCCTTAGAGAGAAGACTGCAGGGCAACAAGACGAAATCATTCTAATTTTGTAGATTACAAAAGCAAATTCCCTTCCTTTAGTGAGATTATTCTAATTAAAGTAATAAATGTCTTAAAGCATTCAACAGCTTATAAACTTAATTCCTTGAAAGTATCCCTCCAACCAAGAAAGGAAAGGAAAAGGAAAGGCACCCAGTAGATACTCAATATTTTGGGATTGAGTTAAATGACATTTGGGAGTAAAAACTTCAAGCTTTCCAGAATATTACATCATCCCCACTTTATTTTACGAGAGCAAGGTGTTTGTGTTCTTTGTCGCTATCTAAACTGATCTTAGGAATTTAGTTTGGAATAGTGACCTTCTCCTCATTTAACCTTATGGCTTTACAGACCATTGCCAGAACCCTCAAGATAGTGTGTGAAGTGCTATCATCTGACCACGATGGTGGCCCTCCCCGGATCCCTTTCAGCACCTTCCAGTTTCTCTACTCATATATCGCTGAAGTGGATGGGGAGATCTCTGCATCACATGTCAGTCGAATGCTCAACTACATTGAACGGGAAGTGTAAGTAAACATTTACCAATTGGAGGGGAAAGAGCGTGCAGAAAACAATATAGCAGGCCAAGATATAGGAGGTTACTGTATTATACTGCTCTGGGAACAGAGGCATATTGTGAAGAACAAAATAGGGATCAGAAAGAGAAGGAGAAACAGAAGAGAAAGAATGGTATAGAACAGTGATTCTTAGAGTGCTACCCAGACC